>NC_141758.1:46419011-46622761 GCF_982258835.1 Parasteatoda tepidariorum
TGAAAAGGTCATTTTAACCCTTTCAAAGGCCGTCGGAAGTATATTTACCACTACTTTTAATTTAGGTTTCCATTTGTTAATAACTTCAGCTTTCTTGAAGTGCGTTTGATTAAAATTGGTAACCATTTGTTAGTTTAAAAAAGAACGTATAAAAGTTATAAAATACATAATTCCTTTTGAAGTTTGCAGCATTTATAAAATTTATTTTATAAATAAAGAAAAATAAAAGTCAATAAGTTCCTAATAGGTCGTGTTAAATATATTTACCACCAAAAAAATGGCATTGCTATAAACTAAATGAGTTTTTTTTTCTTATATCAATCAGGGAAGAGTGGGGTCAATTGTAACAGGGTACGATTGAAACAGAGCAAAAATTTCGAGCACAAGGTGTATTTAATAAATCTACAAGTACACCCTGCTGGCAACCATTTTTATGTACTTTTAAAAGAGTTACACGCTACGTAAGTACTTTTTTTGGTATTAGAATATTATATTGCAACAAAGTAATTTTGTTTAAACTAATAAAAATTATTAACTGATCATGTAAGTGGACACCTTAATTAACATTTAAAAAAAAAGATTAGTTTTGTTAATTTAACTAGCATTGTTTTTAACAAATGAATTTTAAATGGCGTCTTGGGGACGATTGTAACAATAAGTAAAGGGACGATTGTAACAGCTGAAAATAAATAATCTTCTGTTTACAAACCATTACTTAACTCTTTAAGAATCACCAATAGTTTTCTATATCATTTATATTATGTTACCTGTGCATTATTTTATTTGTCACGTTTCACAGCTTAAATTAAAATTTTTAACCCCTTAAAGTTAAAAATTTACCCCTTTAGGTCTCTGCTCATTTTTATTTTTACTCCTAAAATATCACTATATTTTGATCATTAAAAAATATATCACAACTATGATAATATGCATAATTAACTATGTTTTAGTTGAATTTATGAACTGTTACAATTGACCCCGTAAGTGGAGACAATTGTAACAAGTGCACGACTGTCAAAAATTGTTAATAACTAATATAATAACATTTAAAATAAGGTATTTATTTTTTTTCTAGTAGAGGATAGTCTACTTTTCTCGTCTGTCAGTTAATACTAATAATATATTGGATTTTTGTTAGTTAAAAATAGTTAAGTAAAAAATGTTACAATTGACCCCACTCTCCCCTACTGTTGTACTAACTGGGGATTCCATACTCAAGTTAATAGCTCTGTTATAATTGAGGATTGTAATGATTTTCCAAAATTGTTTTTTTATATAGTTCCAATAACAGTACCATCACAAGCAAACAAACTACATAAAACACACATAAACATTACGCTTTCAATTAATTTCTTATTAATTGCTATTATAAATCCAAATCGAATTCGGAGTTCTTATGGGATGCTGTTCAAGGACGCCAGCAGAATAATATAAAAAGGGGTGCAACCCTCTAACAAACTATCCCCCCCCCCAAAAAAAAATGTTATTGCACTTTGTTTTGTTATTACATATACTTTCATCTGTTGATTTTTTTTCCAGATACATTTCTTCATTGTTAACAAGATATTTAAAAAAAAGTACGAATTTCTCGTACTTTCAAATTTTGCCATGAGAAACTGTACTGATGGCACTAGCATAGCTACTGATGTTGAAACACAAATAACTACAAACAGTAGTGTCGTATACTAACGTGTTTGTGCACGCTTAACATTGGTATTTATTGTTTTGATGAAGTTTTACAGTTGTGAGAAGTCAGTTTGTGTTATACACCTTTGCTAAACTAAATAACTAATAGAAAATATAATATTATTTATATTTTATTAAATGAAACTTAAAAATATAGCTTAGATATCTGCCAAGTTTGAGCATGCTCAGTGTGCATAAGGAAAGAATCAAAGATGACTCAGAATTCATTGAAAAAGTTATAAACAGATTTGGACAGCAAACAAGACGATTACAATTCTTGTTTGATTAAGCAATTTTTTAAATGTTATGTATCAATTATCTAATTATTTGTTTTTGAATAAAAATATTTTTAATAAAAATATTTTTAATAAAAATATTTTTAATAAAATTTTTTTATAACAAAATTGTTTTTCGTATCGCTTTAATTGTTTAAAAAAAAGCCAGGGAGGTGCAAGTGCACCCTCTTGCACCCCGCTGCCGGTACCCTTGATGCTGTTTATTTCTCAAGTTTTATTCCAATTTGATTGAACTACTTACTGCTCGAGACATTTTCGAACTTTCCAATAGTAGGAATTAGACCATATTCCTGGCTCGAGTTGCCACAGAGGCGAATCCACATAACGTGAGGCAGAATCAGAAATTATGTTTCATTATACATTATAAATCTTGCATATTTGATACATAGATACTTGAAAGACTGGCTAAATGCGATTCTTATTAGAGTTTTGAGTTTGGATTTGAAATATATATCAAAAATTTAAAAATACGCTTAAAATAATTTATTAAAGGTGTAATAAAGGCATGGATTATTTTTCCTTATTTGGTTAAAATGCTTGACTACAAATGAAAAATTATGACTTTTTCAATTGTATTTAAACGTAGTAGTGCAGATAATTGATTTTCTCATCTTTATAAGAAATAATAATTATATACTAAAAAAACTGAAATACTAATGATTTATAAAACTACTCATTTATGAAACTAACCTGCTTTCCCCCCCTTTTCTACAGCTTTCATAACAATAAATATATCGCATATTTTTTGAAACATATTTGCCGCTATACGGACATGAGTACCAAGTATGATTTATTTTTTTACTGCCTTGGATTTAATTATTTTTTAAAAGAAATTTATAATATCTGTTTACATATTTTTCTGTTGATTTCATTCTTTAGCTGCATTTTTGGAATATACGCCATCAGAATTAATAAATGTATAAATTCTGATGAGTTCCTTCGTTTCGATGAGCTCTTTATGCAAAATTGACACATTTCTGGCTGACATCTGAAATTATAATTACATTCTATAAGGACGTGTTACAGCGATTAAAAAAGCAATAAATTAAGGAATACCCACGAGGCAACTGTGGTCTTAGAAGTCGTTTAGATTGGGAAGAAAATTCTGGTAAAGTTACCATGACGTATAATGTCATTTCTGGTAAAAAAAAAACGAAAACAATTCTGGTAATAAAAATATACGGTATTTAAGAAATCCATTTGGTAATTTTTCCCATTCATATAGTAACGGTCTACCGGAAATTCTTGTTTCAAATTTATATCTCTTATTACTAGACATTTAGTAAAAAATACAAACCTGAGAAGTAAATTTAACCAAGTAAATGAATTTTATGCTTTGCTCTAAGATATTATGATAAATATTATGATATGAAGATACGCCAGAAGAATAAATAAATGTATAAATGCTGAAAAGTTCCTTCGTTCCGATCAACTCTTTATGTAAGATAGACACATTTCTGGCTGATATTTTAAATTATAATTAAATTCTATAAGGACGTGTTACGGCGATTACAAAACGCAATGAATTAAGGAATACCCAAAGAGGCAACTGTGGTCTTAGAAGTCATTTACATCGGGAAAAAAATTCTGGTGAAATTACCATGCCGTTTAATGACATTTTTGGTAGAAAAGGAAAAAAAAAATTCTGGCAATAAAAATATATGGTATTTTAAGTATTCATTTGGTAATTTTTCTCATTCATATCCTAGCAACAATTTCACTTTGTCCTCAGTTGGGCTCAAAATTGACCCAACATGGGTCTTATACGAACATGTACCGAATGACCAATATTGGAATGACTTGATTTTTTAATATTGGTCATAGAATGGCCTGTATAGGGCCTACATTGGCCAATATTGAACCCATATTGGCTAAGTAATGGATATAAAACATCAGATGAATCTGACAATTCTGTATAGGACTGATATTGGTTCTAAAGTGGTTGTAAAATATTGAGTTTATCGGAAAATTCTATATGGGACCAATATCAGAAAATAACGGCCATTAGAACCCTTATTGAACTAAGATTCATGAATATTGGCCCAATGAGCGCCCAAGTTATTTTGCTGATAGGGTATATATCTCTTATTACTAGACAATTAGTAAAAAATACAAAACCGAGAAGTAAATTTAACCAAATAAATAAATTTTGTGCTGTGCTCTAAGATATTATAAAGCTTCATACCATTTAATGTTTGTTAACTTAAAGCGAAAAATATCTTCTTTCTTTCAGATAAAAAACTATAAACGAATGGCTAATATTTTTTGCAATGAAATTATATCATCAATAACTCCTTCACGTCTCTCAAAAGTGATGCACCCAGATAAAATTAAGAAAAAAAATTCGCTTTAAGTGTACTTGAAAAAACATGGTTTTAAATTTTTTTGTTTGATTTCATGATTATATTATATTAAGACTAAAATTTGCTTCTACGTACATTCTACAAAAAAAATTACGTTCAAATTAAAAAATAAAAACGTGATATTCAAAATCGATATCATTATACAAAGGCTAACATAAGTAAAATTGTTCTTTTGCAAATTATCTTTCATTCTCAGGAACCATTACAAATCAATTAGTAGAAACAAGTTTCAGTTTTTTCCCCGAACGTAATGATCTCAAACAGGAAAGAAAAGTATACGAATCCGACACTTGCTCTTTTCTGGTTATAATTTAATACCACTTCCAAGTCATAGCAAAAAATAGCTTCGTGAAAGCCATATAATTTACATCCCTCAAGTGAAATAGATACCACAATTTAAAAACAGAAATGATAATAATTCTCTTTTCTGTCCAGAAAAATGACTAGTAAGCAGTTTGTTGCCCACATTGAATCACGTGATTGTCCGGCGCCGAATATCCTCGCCTTCTCTTATCCGGGACTCTGTTCAAGTGTAAGAAGAAGCCTGCATTCTATTTTTATCTTTATAACCGTGGTCACAATTTCCTTTCCCTTGAGAAATTATTAAATTTTAAACGGTTGAAAACTTCTCCTTGACAGCTGAGTACGGTGTGATGATGAAAATTTATGATTTATTTTATCTGGAGTTTAATTTCTTAGAAGATTTTGAATGGTTAGGAACAATGATTGTTGAAAAGTATCTAATTTTGTTTTTAACTTCTTATACAGTTTCTGTAAAAAATATATTCGAAGATTGAATTAGAGAAAAAGATTAATAACTACTTTTTGTTGATTTTTTTCCTTAAAAATGCAGTGATGCAACTGTTATAAATCGTGTTCAACCATAACATTGTAATATGGTTCATAAGTGCGATTTGATGACAAAAATATTTATGATTTATGAAGCTGTTGATTTTAATATCGTGGAAAATGTTGAAAACTCGGAACAATGTCTCTCAGAAAGTGTTGAAAAAGAATTGATATTGTTTTTATTTTGTTAAATTTCTAAAACGCAACGAGTATAAAGATTGACTTAAGAAATATTAATTCAGTAGAGAAGCCCCTATCCACGGGCCAAAATTCACGTTAATCACTGAGTTGCTAAAAAATAATTAAACATTAACGAACGTACAATAAAATCTTAAATAGAACGATTCACAAATTTATTTATAACAATGGCTTATGTAAACCAATATGAAAAATTCATTTTCCCAACATCTCACTCGAATGATGAATTACATTTTTTAAATGATCTTTAGGATCGGTGATAAAATTTCAGAACCCTAGTAAATCGGTTATGGACAGAGGTGTCACAAACATATGTTTTTGGGAGGAGCCGAATGAAATTTCGAATTTGATCGAATAGTTAATAAGTATGTAAATTCATTAGCTTAATTTTTTTGTGTTTTGTAATATTTTTTATAATATGCTAATTTAAAGCTCGTAAAATATGGTGACCAATAAATTTTGAGTGAAGACAATATTTTTAGCTTTTTAATTACGATCTGACATTTTTATCATATTTTAATATTTATATAAAAGAAATCGGTCAGAGAAGGTAGAAAAAAGAGAGAGAGATGTTGAAAGATTTGAAAGTAATTCATGAAAAATTAAATGGATTTACTATGAAATCTGCTCAAAATCTAGCCTGTCATGACTAATTTCTTAAATGTGCGATTCATAATAAATTCGTAGTAATTTCATCCGCAATTAATTCGATTAATTTCGTACTAAAATGGAAAAAATGAGTACCATTCGCACTGATTTTAGCCAAGTAATAATACGAAGAAGCATTTGTTTTCACTCTCCACAGCAATCGTTTAATCTTTTCGCGAAATTCGTGATTTCAGAATTTACCTTCGTAGTTTTTCGTGTCCCGCAGACTCTGAAATTTTGACGAAATTGCGTCCCATTTTATAAATTTGAGTAAAAAAAACCCATCTATATCGAACAGCAAATTCTCAATTAATATGCATATTCAATTGTAAAAACCCAATACTTTGAATGCACATACATTTTTCTTATTTTGATATATCTTAAAAAATTATTATAATAAGTATTTTATTTATTAATGAAAACTAATATAACTATGCATTAAATAAAATTTCAGATTTGGAAGCAGGAAGAAGATGAGGAGATGTTACTATTTTTACTTGCCACCAGAAATTTTGCTGGTAGCCAACATATTTAAAATTCTTGGAGCCTTGTGTTAATTTTCCCCACCAATTTATTACTAATTTAACGAATTTAAACTTAATTATTCTAGTCAATGAGCTGCGATTGTTTAATGGGTAAGACACTGAATTGTTGCAAAGAACCAGAGCTCTATCCTCAGTGGAGATTTGAAGTCCACGCTGCTTCAGATCTAAGGACACCAGTTTATCTGGAAAGTAAAGGCTGCCTGTGTGCAATGTTGACCACAGTGTAAGATGTTCGTTCTAATTCTTTCAAACAATTGTTATTTTGCTCATTTTATATAAATTTTACGAGAAAGTAAGTTTTTATGTCCGATTTCGTAATTTAATTAGTAGTTGCCACTACATAATTAGCATATTTAAGGTCCCTCCCCCCAGGAACTATTAAGATTGACACTTAGTACGAGTAAATTATTCAGGGTGTTATCTTATTTTTTTTACTCACTGTACGTGTAAAATTATTGTAGTAATATTAATTGCTTGCGAAAAATATGAAAAATATTTTCATTACATTTGTATTTTTTCTCATTATCTTAATTGAAAATATAATCACAAATACGTATTTTGCAGAAAATTCTTGCAGTTCTTAATTGAAATCAATTTTTTTTCGGTACAAAATAACAACACAGATCTGAAATCGAGTTTTTATAAATGCAGTTTTTTCCCTTAAATTATCTACGATGTACTGTATTTTAAATGACAGTTCGGAGCCACTAAGTGGTCCTCAAAAAATCAATTCCCATTTTCAAGATTAGATAATCATTCGCTTCAAGTATTGAGACTCAAATCTTTCAACAAAAAAAATGATAAGAAAGAAAGAAAACTGTCAAATTTAGAAATGCTATTTATAGAATTTTATCTTTTCTAAAGATAGTTTCGGAGTTGAATCTTCAATTGACGAAGATATAAGTAGATTTCATGATTCATTTTTAACTTTGTAAATAAGGATAATTTTCTTTTTTTTCTTTTGTGATTTCTTTTTGAGTCCGTTTTTTCATTCGATCGACAATCTTTTATTCCTTTTTCAAAGAGAAAGTAACGCAGGAAGAAAGCAATTTAATGATTTTTCTGAAATCACTTTCTTCCTTTTTTTCCCTTTTTTAAAATGTCCGATATTGTACCTTAGGAGTACAAAACTAAAAATATTAAATGCAAAAATGGTTGGATGAAGCTGAGAAGAAATTGCTAATCGCTTATGAATAATTGAAGGGTTCGTTATCCATCATTTGTTACATATCATTTATGAAGAACTAGAGTTCGAACCCCAGTGGCGGTTAGAAGCCCGCTCAGCTTCAGATCGATGGGTACCTTGTCTGGGAATTAAATCCATCATCGTTATCCATCATTTGTTACATATCATTTATGAAGAACTAGAGTTCGAACCCCAGTGACGGTTAGAAGCCCGCCCAGCTTCAGATCGATGGGTACCTTGTCTGGGAATTAAAGACGGCGTGTGCGCAATGCTGAACACATTGCCACAATCATGCCGTTGCTTATGAAATTTTGGTGCCATACCCTCCATGACCCCCTGACCCCACAATAGGCTGTTGAGGGTATGCTTTTAATGAATTATTAGAATTTAGGTTTTATTACAACTTCATAAGTTGATTTTCATTGTGCTGCCACTAATATGAAGTAAAGCAAACATTTGTTTCTAACAACAAAAAAAAAATATCGGATAAATTTTAGTTTTTTTTTTTAACAAAAATTATTTGGTTTAGTAATAGGGGTGATAAACTGAGAGCTGCAACATGAATTAAGGATTTCAAAAAAAGAAAAAAAAAGTGTTTACACGTATAGACGTACAAGGTTTACAAATGCTGGGTGTCTGGTCCCCACCGAGGCAGAAAATTATAGCAAGTTCCCAATATTTTTGAAAAATTTTACCTGTTTTATAATTAAACTTGCAATATTGCATTCTTCATATTTCCTGAAAAAAAAAAAAACGATTTTCCTGAACATTAAGTTCCGTATAGAGATTTTTTAAAATTAGTCTTTCCTGTAAACTTAGATGACGTCATCGTGTCCAAAAAGCTTTAATTTATCATTTTAACATTTGCGCAGATATTTAACATATTTTAGCTTGTACAATTGTCTGCGAATTTAAATTGCACGTCAGATTTGCAACCTTTTATTTTTAAATTTTCAATTTTTTAATTTCATGTTTTCTATTTATTTCCATATAATAAAAAATAGCTATTTCCTTTTTTCGTAAATTCACAAAAGCAAAAAAACTGTTATCCCATACAGCACAAAATTTCCTGATAAAACTTTAAGTATCCACATTGAGCAAAATCCACAGTTTTTAAAATAATTTCGAACAATTAATTAATTCCACCTTGAGTCTTTTTTTCTGACACTAGCTTAGACCTTTAACTCTATGACGAAAACTATAAAGTAAATTATATAGCGAATATCAACGGCAAATGAATTTTTTTAAAAGAAGTATAAACAGATAAATTTATCTGTTTGTATTGGGTGAACATTTAAGTCTCAATAATGAAGTAGGTACTTCATTTATGTTGCACTAGAGCTGCACAATGGCCTATTGGCGACGGTTTGAGAAATATCCCTCAGGATGATCTGAAAACATACCATCACAACTTTGATCCTTTGCAGAGAGGATGGCTCCTCTGCTTCGGTAGTCCGACAATCTGTGCTCGAAGTCTAGCACTTTAGAGTAGAACAGTTTAACGAGGACCGTTGCCGCGCACCCTCTGTCCCTACGTAGGTTAACCAAAGTGGTAGCCCACCCGCTAACTGACCGCAGCCAGTGATGCGTATTCCACGGGGAACCGTGTGTTTACGGTCAGTGCACTGCGTGGTACTTCAATGAAAAATCAATCTAGCGTTGGATTCTAATCTTAATTTTTGTTGAAGACAGATCAAATGTATACTTAATTATATCTGAGCCGCGATGGCTCAGGGGATAGAGAGTTCGCCTTACAATGCGGCGAACCGAGTTCGAATCGCAGTCGATACGAATTCCGCATCCGGCTTGCGCCGACCACAGTGCTGACGTGAAATATCCTCAGTGGTAGACAGATCATGGTTTAGAGTCCCCTTGCCGTCAGACTAACCGAGGAAGTTTCTCGTGGTCTTCCTCGCCATGTAACGCAAATGTGGGTTAGATTCATCAAAAAATCCTCCACGAAGGCAAATTTCTCCCATTACGTGATCCAGGAGCTCCCTTGTTTTTTGGATTGGGTTCAAAATTACAAGGCTACGGAGTTGAACATTAGAAGTCATAAACCCAAAAATTAGGTCGGCTGTTCGACAACGGTTATATATATATATATATATATATATATATATATATATATATATATATATATATATTTCTAGTTTCTCAATTAATTATATCATTGAATAAAAGAATAAAAAAATTATTATACATTGAGTAAGTTACAAAAGTGCACGAAAAGCACGCCAGTAAGAATTGTCTTTTCCCAGCCTCGCGATAATACAAACGACGTATTATAATTATTGAAATCGCTGACATTTCTAGAGACATTAAACCCTTGTTCAATAACAAATTAAACTTCTGCTCTCATTTTGAAAGAAATGAATGGTTTTAAGTAAAAATAATCCAAAAGACATTTTTTAAAAATATCTATCGTCATAGTAGTTGTCCCAAATCCTTGATAACGAAGTGGACATATTTTATGTCTCATGTCATAGAGATAAAATAACATCCCATTTCCATGACAAGATATACGAGTATAGGGTATTTTTATGTTATCTTTTTCGCTTTGAGTTTATAAGTATAACTATAAGAATTAATCAAATATCAGACACTTTTTTGGGATTTTAAGCTCCTGAATAACAATTTAAACTTTCGATTACTTTTTTAAGTTCAAATTATTCACACTTATATTTATTTTGAACATGGGTCGTAATGATTTATATTTTGAATACATGTCGTTATACATATTTAAGGCGTCAGTTGTACCATGATAACGAGCTTAACATATTCTATTTTTCTTGTCATTAAGATAGAGCAATATCCCAAGACAATATATGTAAGTACTTATTGTATCAATTCTCATGTTATCCATTTAACATATTAGAGTGTGCATACAAAACCTATAAGTTATTAAAAGCACCGACATTTCTTGCAATTTTAAACTCTTGTAAATTAAACTTCTGACCATGTTTTCCAGAGGAGAAAAATAAAATTAGGGTTATAAATTTAGTAGTGTAATAAGACTGCCATTTATTTTCAATATATACGTTAATGTAATTCTTTAAGATGTCAGTTATACCGAAGTTACGAAATGGATATATTTTGTGTCAAAGGGATACTCATAAATCAGTATATCATGAAACTGATAAATCGGTATATCAGTATTATAAATCAGTAACTCAGTATATCAGTATTTTTCATGATATACTGATAAATCAGTATATCATGAAAAATACTGTTATAATTTGTTTTGAATAATAATTAAATAATTTGTTTTGAGTTTGTATACGTCGTAATGGCATATATTTTGAATACATTTTGTAACAGAAGTCTTTAATGCGCCAGTTGTGTTAATAATATTTCTCAATGTAAATAATAATAATTTCTAAAACTAAACAGATGGCACTGTGCGCAGTAATGTGAAATCACATCATTAATTGTAATCAGTTTCCTCCATGCGACTGTATCATGAACATCATCCGTGTTTTGTTATTAAATATATTTTGTTAAAGGAGTTTTGCATTGATTTAACCCCGAGATCATCTCATAGTATTTAACATTGGCTCCCAACGTGGGGTTAAGAATTTGATAAAGGTGAGTGCATTTAATTTATATAACGGATTCATACGACAAGAACAATTAGCAACAGAATAACAGAATTAAGCAGAATAAAAGAAAAACAATTAGCTCTTTAACAACTCGATTAATAATAAAAATTGAAAATTTAATGAATGATGATAATACTGAATCTAAAGAAAAGATTGAAGAATTGATAGATTGTAAAGAACAATTAATTGATAAGAATAAAAGTTTAAAAACACTAAATAATCGAATTGAACCACTAATTAAAAGTGAGGAAATAGAAACTGAAATTACTAGAATTGAAGAATATTCGGGAAAAAAAAAACACGGATGATGTTCATGATACAGTGGCATGGAGGAAACTGATTACAATTAGTAATATGATTTCACATTACTGCGCAGAGCGCCATCTGTTTAGTTTTAGAAATTAGATTATTTACTTTGAGAAATATTGTTTTTTTCAAAGATCTCCATTAACGAACTGAACATATTTTGTGTTTCTCGTCATTGGGATAAAACATAAAACAATATCCCAAGACAAGACAAGTACTTATCAATTCTCTTGTTCTCTTTCCATTTAATTTTGAAATTATACACACAAAACCGGAAAGTTATTGAAATCACCGACATTTCTTTCGATTTTAAACTCTTGTGATTTAAACTTCTGACCATCTTTTCCAGAGCAGAAAAATAAAAATATTTTAATTTAGTAACACTGGCATTTATTTTGAATATATACGTTAACGTCATTCTTTAAGATGTCAGCTATACCGAAGTTACAATAACGAAATGGATATATTTTATATTTTGTGTCAAAGGGATAAATCAATTATATGTACCATGAAAAAAAAGTAATTGAATGTTAAATGGTTTTGTTTTGAGTTTGTATACGTCGTAATGACATATATTTTGAATACATGTTGTAACAGAATTCTTTAATGCGTCAGTTATTTCAAAGATCTGTTAGCGAACTGAACATATTTTGTGTTCGTCATTGGGATAAAACATAAAACAATAACCCAAGACAAGACATGCAAGTACTTATCAATTCTCTTGTTCTCTATCCATTTAATCTTGAGATTATACACACAAAACCTAAAAGTTATTGAAATCACCGACATTTCCTTCGATTTTGAACTCTTGTAAATTAAACTTCTGACCATCTTTTCCAGAGCAGAAAAATAAAAATATTTTAATTTAGTAGTGCTATAACACTGGCATTTATTTTGAATATATACGTTAACGTCATTCTTTAAGATGTCAGCTATACCGAAGTTACAATAACGAAATGGATATATTTTATATTTTGTGTCAAAGGGATAAATCAATTATATGTACCATGAAAAAAAGTAATTGAATGTTAAATGGTTTTGTTTTGAGTTTGTATACGTCGTAATGACATATATTTTGAATACATGTTGTAACAGAATTCTTTAATGCGTCAGTTATTTCAAAGATCTGTTAGCGAACTGAACATATCTTGTGTTTCTCGTCATTGGGATAAAACATAAAACAATATTCCAAGACAAGACAAGTACTTATCAATTCTCTTGTTCTATATCCATTTAATCTTGAGATTATGCACACAAAACCTAAGTTATTGAAATCACCGACATTTCTTTCGATTTTAAACTCTAATAAATTAAACTTCTGATCATGTTTTCCATAGCAGAAAAATATTTTAATTTAGTAGCTTTCTAAGACTGACATTTATTTTGAATATATACGAGATCGTCATTCTTTAATATGTCGATACAGTTATACCGAAGACATAATAACGAACTGAGTATATTTGATGTCTCGTGTCAGAAGGATAAAACAATATCCTATGACAGTATTTTGAGTACTTAGATATGTATAACATACTCTCAAGTTACCTTTTCAACATTGAGATTATTCATACAAAATGCGCATTGAAATCTGGGACATTTCTTGGGATTTTTATCTTTCGTCCCATAACAAATTAAACTTTTGGTTATGTTTCCTAAAACAAGAAAAAATGGAAGTTTAAAATATTTAAAGATTGAAATTTTTTTTGAATATATATAGCAACGTCGTGTTTTACGATGCCGGTTGTACCAAAGTTATGATAACGAACTGGACATATTTCATGTCTCGTGTCAAAGGGATAAAACAATATCCCAAGACAAGATATGTGAGTACTTATATAATCTTTTTTCATGTTATCCTTTTCATATTTGCTGCAAGAACAGTAGAAGGATTTTTTTTCCTTTTCGGCCAACTGATTTTGCAGTTTGAATGACACGCCCAGACAAGCATTTCTATTTTTGGATGCAACCACAATCACGTGATGGCTCATTCTTCAACTCTTTTCAAGTGTCCTTTTCCGCTTAATGTCTTTTGTTCCGATTCTTTTTTTTTGAGGAGATACTCACTTTTCTTTTATGACACTGTTGTGCTTTGGGTATTTTGTTTTATTTCTACGAATAAAAGTATGGCATTCGGTGGTAAATTTCACCCCGTGGCATTTCTTTGATTAAATCTATTGGGAAATAAGTTTGATTGCGAGTGCAAGTGTTTACACGTTTTTTTTTTCTATGTCTTATCACCGGCATTTTATTGTTACCATTGTTTGCAGAAGATTGTTTTGCATTTTGCTACCGATTCCCCAAGAGTAGGGAGAGGGTAGGGTTCACAAAAGGTAGTCGTTTCGATGCACAGAAACAATACATTTTGAGGCACTAAAACTGAGGAAAAATAATTTTCTGTAAATGTTTTAAAAGATTATTTTTCCTCAAAAAGAAGAACCGATTTTCGACATCTATGCTGTTAACTGAGTTGACGCAGTATCAAAAAAATATGATTCAGTAGTTTTTAGTTGTTTATAAATGAAACTTTTGGGATAACGTTTCCTTACACAGTAGAAACTTAATTAATTTAGATTGCATCTATATTTGATCCAGGAATTCCCTTGTCTTCTGGAGTTTGCTGAAAATTACAAGGCTTCGAAGTTGAACATTGGAAGTCGTGAACTCAAAATTGGGTCTGTGGTTTAGCGACAGTTTTAAAATAGCATTGAAAATCAAATGTAGTTAACATTGTTCCCGTTTTTTTTGAGAAGCACCTTTAATTGAAACATATAGCATTTAAATTTAGAGTTAAAATTAGGCAAATAATCTTAAACGTTTCTAAAGATCTTGATTACTGTTATACTGTGATATTTCCTATTGTGTCTTTCAAATTAATCGATAAAAAGAATTGTGCATTAATAAAAAAATCATACAAAACTTGCTAACTAATATATAACTTCTTCAAATGTATTAACGATTTTAATCAAAACACAGATCTTTAGTTATTTTTTTTATCAAAGATCCTCGAGATATTTTTTCGTTTGCTTTTAGGTTTAAAACTGTTCTTCGAATATTTTAAGAAAAAAAAAAACTAATTAAAAGTAAATTTAAAAACGCAGAAACAGTTTAACCTTTCGTTCAATTACTCTTAAAAATCGTTAACGAATCTCGTTGAGTTGTTGAGAAACTTTTTTTTATGCATGGAAGAAAATTTATTCCTTTAATTTTTTTTATTGAATCAAATGAATGCTTTAATGATAAGATTTTTTTTCTAAAAAAGTAGTTTGTCGCTGAGTTGTAGACAGAGTTGCAGACGATAAATTGTTTCGCTTAAATTGTTTAAATGTTTTTGGGTACCATTTTCTACAAGATAAACTTTTTTTTCAGTATTGTGCTTTAAACAGAAAATTTTATGATGCGTAATTGTTGCAACATTATTAACCTCTTGAGCCCCAAAAGAGTATTTAAATAGATTCTTCTGCTTTTATATATTTTGATATATATTTTAAAATCTGCTCTAATATAATACATAAAGTACATCTTTTTGAGAAAAAAAACCATTTTTTTGTTTCCTCTGAATTGAATCAATTTAAGATTTCAATTATACTTTTAAATATGATAGAGGGGATGTTTAAACAACTAATTAGCTCAAATATATTTTATAAATGATAGTGTATAATCGTCAAAAAGAAATGATTTTTCAAGTGGTACTCTATTTTATATTAACTTATTGAAGCAAAATTCGTTGTAGTTGCTTAAAGCTTGTAAAATGAAACATGAAACATGTAAATGAAGTTGAACTTTCTATACCTTCGCTAATTAATAGTCTATCGGTATTTTGTTGCCAAACTTAGAATGAGAATATGAAACTATAGGACGAATAAAAGAGACCACTTTGAGTCAAATGACTAAATTTCGAAGATAAGATAATTTATTCGAAGATAAATTCAGAATAACGACCATCTCGAATTACACTATTAGAATTTTCTTTCTAAGGTTAGAGTAAAACAACTAGCAGCAATCTGTCCGTAGAATTAACTATAAAGATTACGATAAGGAACATTTCTATACCTTCATGGTTCTAAAACCGCTTACCATTACTAAGCTATGGTTCAGAAACTGCGAATACAAAATCATGGTTTTCTAAACATTTACAACTAGCACGGTTTATAAACCATAAAAATGAAATTTTACTGGACATTGGAATTGTGTTATGTTAAATTTTTCGCTAGATAATGGATATTAGGGTTAGGTTGTGGCTGAGTTGTGCTTTGTCAAATGAACCATGGAATATGGTTTAATTAGTTTATCTGGGGGAGCTATCTATCGTAAGTGAAGAAACATACTATACTTTTTGTGATAAGTAGCTCTATTGTGCCTCCTCTATGCGTGAATTAGAGTTTCGTATTCCAATAGTTCAAAGGATGCTCCATCTTTTCCCCATTTTCAATTTGACTTTGGCCTCTTCTGCTGATGTAAACCTTTCATATTTTAATAAAACTCCTAACGGAATTTCAATGGATTTATCCAAATCATTAAAATTTTTATAAAGTGAGCCGTGATGGATCAGGGGATAGTGCGCTCGCCTTTCAATGAGGTGAACAAGGCTCTAATCCAATTTATGGCTGGTCTATACGAATTCCGCACCCAGCACGCACCGACCGCAGTGCTAGAAATCCGCAACTAGAAACCCACCAATTACCAATAAATTACAGAGACAACCAATAGGAATGTGTTTTTATTATGAAGGAAAGGAATACGAATCGTCCAATAGAAATAGTGCAAACGGAATTTGATTAAATGATTGTGAAACACTTACCCAGTTCAGCCTCTGACTTGGACATCTCTATTAAAAATATTCTTATTGTAGTTTAATTTTTTTGTTTCATTGATGGATAATTTTATTTTGTTTTGTAACCAGTGTTGAATAGATGCGTGAGTTTTCGATTATAAAATTTCAACACCGTAGTATTGTAACTTTGAACTTAGCCCAGAAGACAATCAAAGACTTGGTTCAAGAATCGGAACTAACTAGCTTTCGTGGAGGAATTTTCAGATGGGATTAACCCGCACTTGCTTCACATGTTGTGGATCGGTGCGGATCGAAAGCTGAATTCGTGCAGACTAACCATCACTGCGATTCGAACCTGGGTCCTATTTTAGGAGGCGAGTGTTCTATCCTCTGAGTCACCGTGACTCTATATATGACTGATTAAAAAAATCTGGGTCTCTAAAAAAGTCTCAAACGTTAGTTTGCAATGTGCTTGGCTGAATTGGAAAAGTATCGATCTACAATTGTTTGCTGAAATTCAACTATAGAAATAAAATTTGCCATGTTAAAAAATGCTATTTTAATTTTTTTTTCTTCGCAAATCCAATTTTTTTCCAATTCTTTCAATACTTTGAGTTCCAATTCTTTTTCAATTCCAAGTGAAATAATGGCTATTTATCAATTGTTGTAAAAATAATATCGGTTTCAAGATTTTCATGTAATGAAACCGCGCATGATATGAAGTTAAAAGCAATATAAAAAATAAAATAAAATAAAACAATAATAATAGAGAGTAAATTAGATGTTGTCAGACTTGAATCGTGAAAACATTAAAGTCTCAACAAAGATAAAAACCGTTTCCAATTTGGATTGTTATATAATACATTGTTATTCTTATACAAGCCATTGTTATTGTTATATAATCCATTGCTATTGTTCTATAATCCATTGTTATTGTTCTCTAATCTATTGTTATTGTTCTATAATCCATTGTTATTGATGCATAATACATTCATTGCTTTCTAATACATTATTGTTATATAATACATTGTTTTGTTATATAATACATTGTTTTGTTATATAATACATTGTTTTGTTATATAATACATTGTTATTGCTATGTATCAACAAGTAAAATCTCTTCACAATCATTACTTAGTTGTGTTAACATTTTTTATTTGTAGCTTTAAATATTTTATTTTCAAGTAAAGTTGATTATTTTTAAAACCCATGCAATCGTTCATTTTGCTAAGATAAAAATATTAACAAAATGGATATCAATCGTTTTCATAATTTTATATTTTATAAACAAAATGATAATGCGATGAAAAATATCAACTTTTAATGGAAATAAAACGAAACAATGATTAAAAACAGGCTTTTACGGGGATCTCTTTGAGCAGCAGGGTTAGAAGTTTATCATAACCTAACTTATCATATATCATACTCCTAGTTTATTATAAAAATGTTTATAAAGAAACATAGTTAAGGTGATAATAATTATAATTTCAGAAAGAGAGTCACATATTTGAAACTTTTTCTCTCTCTCTTCATTATATATATATATATATATTAATTGCATTCTTATTGTCTTGTAAACCTGAAAGGTCAATGCTAATAATTCTTAAAATGGTATATAGGATAAAATACTAATGTATGTTTCCTATGTTACGTCCAAGAGTCAGAATTTGCTGCTATGCGCCAAAAGCAATTACCGTTGCACTCTCCGTCAAGTCTTATTTTCGTAAACTACGGAAAAAAAAGGAATGCCCTAAATAATTTGTAATCTGACGATCGGATAGGTTCGCTAGGACTTAATATATATTAATTTATGATCTCAAATGTGCTAATTAAATAGTGCAGACGATATTTTAAGTTACGAATTTTTGTGCCTAAACACAAAAATGCACGTTCTCTTAAAAACATACCTTTTTCATATGGATTCGAATTTCTGATCCCCAAACCATAGCGAATGGCCGCAATTTGGGAAATATTGTCCGAATAAAGCAAAAAATAATGCGATTAAAGCGCAAATGAAAGAACATAGCTGGACAGCTGTACTTGTTCATTTATGTACTTTCATTTGTGTTTTGATTCACGTTATTTGCTTTAGTCTACCTAGCACAAAGTATATCCTATCCCTTGTTGAATGGTCTTAATTGTTTGATCAGGAGATAGGTCGAAAGTTTAGATCCCTTTATCTTAATTTTACTTTTCGTGCATTTCGTCATATCTCGACAACTTTTTATTTAAATTGAAAAATTGTTGCACACAATTATAAAATTTGTTTATCCAAAGATAATTCCATGTAAAAATATTTTAAATAAATATTATTTATGTTTTATTATTTTATTTAAAGGTCCACAATACGTATAAGTCAACGTAAGGTATACAGTCGTTTACCTTATTTTAAAGAAAACATAATTGTACTTGACAAAACACAAAATTTGTACGAATACAGTCGAATATTTCCTATGAAAAAAAAAGAATTTTGTTTAAAGAAAAGTTATATTCTATTAATTATATTGTCGAATGTAAAAAAAAGAAAAAAAAGAGAAATGCTAAAGGAAAAGATTGCCCGTTGCACCAATATCGCAGCAAAAATCTGGAGTTAATATTAATAAAAAAAATTATTTGAAAAAGCATAAGTGAAGGAAATCAACAAAGAACTACTCATTTTTACGAAAAAATAATATAAACTTTAAATTTAATTTAAAAATCATTAATAAGATCGTGTTTTGAATAAAAGTTTTAAATTCTCCCTTTTCGAATTAATTTCTTTTTCTTTCTTCCTTTTTTTTTTGAAAAAATTCTTTTTCAAATTTTAGTATTATAGAGAGGTATTTACACATCAAATTTGCCAATTAAGCTCAGTTATATCTATCTCAGCAATCATGTTGTTTGAAAACCCAAATATTGCCAAAATTTGCCTATTATTAGTAACCATTTTCCCCATCTCTCTGGAATGAAAAGTTTAAGATATTTTCTTTCAAAATAAATTTCAAAAATATAACAAATTTCTTTCAAAATAGATTTTTATTTTCTAAATAAATAAATAAATAAAAAAATAATATTTATCTGAACACCCTTTTTATTCATAAACAGTTAATTAACTTCAAACTAAATGTTTAAATAGTCCGAAATATAAATTTTCTTATTTCAATAAAGCTGGCTTATCTTTCTTTTCGGATAAGAGAAAACTCCATTTCTAATTTGTTAACTTTGTTTAATTACTGAAATTTTCATAATTTCAATAAAAATCCGGAATCTTGCTGAGAGTTTTTAAATATCACTTGAAACATTTCGTGCAAGTCATCTTAGATAGATTGTTGATAAAGCAAAAATCAAATTTTTACGGTATTCTATTTGCAAATAAGATTGCTTTATCGGTTTCCAATAAGGTTCACTTGCTGCTTATTTTTGGAGCGAAAAATATTTTTTAAAGCGCTACAGCAAGAACGATGAAGAAATGTGATAAATACTCTTATTCTTTTGGTATTTTCAGTACTAGCTCCTTTCCCGCTCTTTTCTTTCTTCATGAAACTTCGGCAGACGATCCAATTGGAAATAAGAAGATTGAAATCCTGTATTTACTTGTTTATTTGAGACTCTTAAGTTCTTAGTTTAAGAGTTGTTGAGATAAAATGATGCAGATGTAATCGATTTCATATGCTAGGAAGGATTTAACTGTGTATATGGAGCGATTTCAAGTAATAGAATAAAAAATATAGTTCAATACACGTCTATGTCAATAATTCTTTGATTTAGAATTCATTCTTAAAATCAATTGGAAAATCAATGTAAGTATTAATTTGGTCATTTTTAGAGTGTTAATTTAAGGAAAATAAAGAAAAAAATATTGAATTAAGATCAGAATCAGAAAAAAAGAACTAATAACTAAAAGACAAAATCAGAAAAAGGAATTAAGAACGAAATCTTGAATTAAGAACAGAATCAAAGAAAGAATTAAGAACCGAATCAGAAAAAAATTAGAAACTAAATCATTATAATTTAAGGAAATATCACTTTATTATTTTAATAAGCAGTTAAATTCAAATTTTTTTAAGCTTTCAAAAAAAATTCGTCTAATTCACAAAAAAATGGTTTATTGTTTTATTCACGTATTATCGGAAACTCTATTTCCAATAAAGATTTCTGTTTGTATTGTTACAGAGTTTATTTCCATCTAATATTCTGGGCAATTTTTAAAATTAATAAAAATAACTTTAAAAACTTTTCGCTACTTTTCTACTTATTCATGGTTTATAAGATATTCTAAATAAAAAGTATAAAAAAATTAAATTCTAAAAAGTTAAATTCTTATAAAAGTTAAATTCTTATAAAAGTTAAATTCTTATAAAAAAAGTTAAATTCCAAAGTATTCTGTTTACAAACATAATTGATTTATCGGTTTCCAATAAAATTCACTTGATGCATACACTTATAGAACTAAATATTTTTTCAAGGATCGCAAAAGAGACGAAAAAACGTGATGAATACTTTTATTCTTTTGGCACTTTTCCTACGAGCTCTTTTCCCGCTCTTTTCTTTCTTTAAAAAAACTTTGGCAGACAATCCGACTCGAAAGACGATTGAAATCCTGTATTTACTTGTTTCTTTGTGAGTCTACCCTCTTAGTTCGAGAGGCGTATGTGATGAAATGATGCAGGTTTAATCGATTTCAGGTGCCAAGGATAGATTTGAAAGTGTAGGATCGAAAAATGTGGTTCAATACAGATCTCAGTCAATATTTTAAAGTAGCGATTTCGAATTCGTTAAATTCGTTGGAAAATCTATGTACGCATTTTTTAGAGGAAAATAACTTCTCAACTGAGCTAAAAGATTTAAGGTTTTTAAAATTAGTATTTAATATTTTTAATTTAAATTTTCATTAATGAAAATGGTTCAAAAATGTTATAATGAATTTGCAAAATGTTTTGAGAAGCTGAAGTATATGTAATGAAGAAACATTTAATTTCTTTTGTTACATGGAAAACTTTTACCAAAAATGGATAAACAGGAAAAAACAACAACCAAGAATAGGTTTTGAACTCATGATTGGCTCTTCAATTACAAGGACTCAATTGCAATGTCTCCAAAGGGTGACCTCAAGTGTGCTAATTAAGTAATGCAGACGATATTTTAAGTTACGAAATCAGATCGTAAAACGTACTTTTTCTGAAAAAACATATCTTTTTTCATAATGAATTTGTACTTATAACCCTAAAATTAGTGGGGCAGAGAGCTGTAATCTGGGAAATAGAATCTTAATCATTCGGTTCATTTTGGACAAATTAATGTTAATTCTACCTTTTGCCTATTTCGGGACATCTCGAGAACTTTTTAAGCGAATCGAAAACTTTTTGCACACAGTTTAAAAATTTGTTTATCCTAAAATAGTTCCAGACAAAAGATAATTTTTAATAAATATTTGTTATTTTTTAATAAGGAGTCTAAAAAAATTTGAATTTTAAAGTAAACAAATTCTTAGACCATTTAAAAAATGTAATTTGACATGTCAAAATACAAAATTCGAATGAAATCGTTCGAATAGTTCCCGAGAAATTAAATTTTAAAGAAATTGTATGCTAAAATCAGATTTCTCAGAAACTATTCGACCAATTCCGTTCGAGTTTCTTATATTTACATTTAGAATTAAATTTTTTAAAACACTGTAAAAAGTTCAACAATGTCAATTATATTTATATTTGTTATATTATTCAACAATATTTCAACAATTTTCAGACTATTATTAAATAAAATAATATAACATCGTTGCAAAATTTTTTGAGTGTGATAATAAGGAGTCCAAACTTTGAATCTCTGCCCTGACCAAACTATGGGATATTTCCCTGATTGTGGTCACCCCCTATGTTTTGAAAGTGAAAAATAATAATTAATATATATAATAATAATAATTGAATAACTCTTAAATAATAATTTGCGAAGATCAGATCACTAGATTAAAAGTTTTTTTAGGGTATACCTATTTATTTTACGTACTGTGTACGGTATAGAGTTATAGCAAAGTTAAAAACTACATGTTCGTTTAAACTAGAAAAGTCTCTATGTTTTAGCTTAGAAAATTTAAATTATCGTGACCGAAAATAATAATCCCATTTTTATCTCTTAAATACAAAATCCACAAAATAATGTTTCATCTTAAAAAAAACTGATTAATTAACTAATTGATTCTTTAATCAGCTTGGGATAATGTATGTTGATAAATTATGCGTATAAATACCGATATTGTATAAAGTTTAAACTTTGTAATGAAATTAATACATAGTTAATTATAGAATTTTGTACCCAAATATTTGAAATTCGTTAGTAATGGCTTTATGACATCAATCATTCTTTTTTTCTACCTCGAAGTGACACGGTACTGTTGAAGTCTAATTTTGGATAAATAATGATTTTTTTTACAAGACAGGAACATTTATTAAAAGTTAATTGCCAACAAGAAGAGATGATTGATGTTATCAATAAAATTCTGCTTAGATAATATTTGACTTTAAAAGAAAACTTATTAATAAAATATAGAAATTAAACATCAGATCGGCTCCGCTTAAAAATCAATAATTAAAAGAAATACATCATGATAATTTTAGCTTGTTTATTTTGTTATTTCACATTCCTAAATTTTTTACACTTTTTGTTTTGATCTGCGATGGCTCAGGGGATAGAGCGTTCACCTTCCAATGCTGCGAACCGAGTTCGAATATGAATTCCGCATCCGGCTTGCACCGACCACAGTGCTGACGTGAAATATCCTCAGTGGTAGACGGATCATGGGTTAGGCAGCCTTGCCATCAGGCTATCCGTGGGAGGTTCTCGTGATCTTCCTCAGCATGTAACGCAAATGTGGGTTAGCTCCATCAAAAACTCCTCCACGAAGGCAAATTTCTCCCAATACTCGATACAGGAGTTCCCTTGTCTTCTGGATTGGGTTCAAAATTACAAGGCTACGGAGTTGAACATTAGTAGTCGTAAACCCATAAAATACGGTCGGCTGTTCAACGACGCTTATAAAATGTAAAATAAAATATTTTTTTAAAAGGAAAAATTTGTTATTTACAATTGGAAAAAAGCAGTTATATGAAATAAATCTTCTGAAAACATTTTTTATTTTTATTTTGCATTAGTATTATTGGATGCCCGCAAGTGTGTAAATTGTGGTATTTGTCGATTCAGAAGCCAATCATGTTCGACACAGGCGTGACTTCACTTACAGGTATCCAATTGAATCTGATTAAAATCGCATGGTTAGATGGTTTGGCGTGATCAGATCACTTCTTGAGTTGCAAGTACTCAAATTAACAGAGATATCTAGAAGGTAACATTTGGCATTAAAAAACATTCAATATTGTAAGTTTAATGAGTGCGCGATTTTTCCAAAATATGACATGGTTTAATCAAAAATTCTTTAAAAAGCGATTTAAAAAAAATCAGATTTCTTTTTATAAGGAATTAATTATACATGGGAAAAATAAAGGGACCCAACTTTAACTATATAAAAATTTCGAATACTCTCTTCTAACTCTGGAAATGCCAAAAGAACGACAATTTTGCCAACAAAACATATCATTTTTCCTGTGAAAAGCTGCTTGCTGAGTATTAGAGACAGATTTAAGATAATAAGAAAGATTGAGGTATTAATTTAATGTTAAGAGAAATAACGCACAGAGAGAAAAAAAGGGGAGAAAGCATACAAGCTCATTTGTTGCCATTCCAGGTTCAACAGCAGTACTGGAGTGCCAAGTAGAATGAACTGGTTGGTTGTTATGTTTGGAAAATAAAATACATAGCTATCTTGTTTCCCCAATACGAGTGCTTAAATATGCAAAGATCTTTCTTTTCCACAAAAGCAGTCATAATTAAATAAAAATCTACTGCTGGAAAAGAGGGTTCGATACTGCTGAAAGAGGTTCAAAAACAGGAAAAAAATTATATTTTACTCTTTCTAGGCATTCAGTAACGGTATAAGTATTTTGTAACTGCAATTCAGTATATGCATTTAATATGATAATTTCAATAGGAAAATATAATATACCAATTTTAGTAATTACAGTATGGGTATTTATATTTAGTAAATGTCAATATAATTTTAAATAACATGAGTTAGAGAAAAGTATTTTGATAGGCATAGAGATAACATATCAGTTATTTTAAAATTTGTATAGGAAAAAATAAATGAATTTTTTATTTCTTCATATGTACTGAAATTCATTAAAAGAAGATTTCGAGAAAAAGATTCTGACCATCATGGATGACATTTCAGTCATTTTTTAAATTTGTATAGGAAAAAGTAAGCGAAAAAATTATTTTTGTATGCAATGGAATTAATTAAAAAAATTGTGTTTTAAAATTAAAAAAAAATAATGTTTAACTATTTGAAGCCACTCTTGTTGCATTTTTCTCGTACATGATATTTTAAGTTTTTTGGAGAATCCCCCATACACATGAGCCTCGTTTAAGTAAATAAAAGCTCATATTTTCACTGTCAAAGTCAAACTCTTGAAAACAAGTTTATTTTTCAGTAAAGAGCCATGTTTCATAAACCACGTCCAGTGACAATGCAATAAATAGAACTCAATCTCATAAAAAATGTGTTCCCAAAAAAGCAGCTATGGAAGCTTCTTTATCATATAAACTTTATAAATAATTCTTTCATCCGTATGATCAGTCTCATACTGTTACATGAAATATCTATCGATATTTTAAATACATTTATAATGTCACATCTGGGTAAAATATTTCTGAGAATTCATATATTTTAAAACAATATAAAACTGCTGTGATATGCCTTTATCTTGACTGTGGGATTCAATAGAATATAACATTTATCCAAAAAAATAACTTTTTTCTTCCAGTAGGATTTTAAAAAAAGCGCATGCTTTTATGCTGCGCCACGATTTTATTGCATTCATATTTTAATATTTTATTTGATAATAACAATTTTAAATAAATCTTAAAGTATTTCATAAGTAAAATATTTACTTCGCTATAAAAAATTAAAATTTATTATACATTCTTTGAAGGACCAGTATAACTGACTGAAAGTAATTCAAGCATAGCTTAAGTAAAATATTGGCAATTTATCAAATGTCTTATCTGAATGTTGCTATGCTCTCTGTTAGTTAGGTTATAAAATTGCATGCTAAAAATTTGCTGGAGAGAATTTGTAAATTCAATGACTCTCTTATTGTTTGAATATTAATTTTAGGAAGAAATTATGAATTTTTTACAAAATGATTTTGAACATAAAAAAATGAATTTTTAACATAAAAAGAAAAAATATCGCTTAAAGTATAACATGAGAATTTCAATCAATTGAAAAAAAAATTTTTACATCAAAAATGGTCCCATTGCCTAGTAGAAGTGATGCAAAGAGAATTTATTATTAGCTGGAAGAGCTTCATAAAAATTCTTAAAATAGCAGCAAAAAAAAAAAGAAGAAAAAAAAAAGAAAAAGGAAAAAAAATGAAAAAAAGAGTGAAAAAAACCCAGTAGATTTTCTAAGATGAAAAATCAATATGAAAATAAAACTGCAAAAAAGAAGAAAATCCTAGAGACATTTAAAACAAAAAACTGTAATGTGCTTGAGAGATGGTTCAGCATTTGCCTTCTAATGAGGTGAACCGGGTTCGAATCCCAGCTATAGCTGGTCGATGCGAATTCCACATCCGGCTCGCACCGACCACAGTGCTGACGTAAAATATCCTAGTGGTAGACGGATCATGGGTTAAAGTCCCCTTGCCATCAGGCAAACCATGGGAGGTTTTCGTGGTTTTCCTCACCATGTAACGTAAATGGGGCTTAATTCCATCAAAAAAGTTCTTCACGAAGGCAAATTTCTCCTAATACTTGATCCAGAAGTTCCCTTGTCTTCTGGATTGGGTTCATTACGGAGAAGTAGGCGTAAACCTGAAATTTGGCAGGCTGAATTGTGGTTATTTTTTACCAGAAATGTCCTTGACACTCATTACGGTAAATTTACCAGATATTATTCTCTATGTAAGAAACGGGAATTTTTTGATACCTCCCATTTTGTAACTGATGTATTAATGACATCAATTAACTTTCTCATTTTTATTTACTGTAAATCATCCTTATTATAATTAGTTTATGAAAAGATGAGAGAAACATCTTGTGGTACGAGTCAAAATTTATCTGATGATGTTCAATAACATTAGAATGAAATAAAAACTAATAATTGATAGAATGAGGGAGCTAACTTTAAGAAAACATAATTTACTTTAAATAAAGCAAAAGGAAATGAACACAGTTTTGAAATTTGGTAACACTCAAATTTGAAAGATATAATGAATTAAAACACGTTGTTTTTAACACCTGGTGCGTTCCCGTATATCTAATTTGCCTATTCAAGCAAGTAATTACTTCCTTGCACAGTAACGGATAAACGTTTTACGCATAAAAAAGTAAATAAAAACATTTCTAGTACATGAGAAATCATTTCCTTTTGTTTTTATCTACTGTAAAAACTGTTTTCTTTAATTATTTTTTTAAAAAACAAATATGTGTTTTTTATTGAAGATCTTGAATTAATATAAGATGCCACTATAAAGAAAAAAAATATTTGTAAAAAATAGAGATAAATTTCTTGATAAAAAGTTTTTTAGACTAATAAAATTTAAGGGGACTACGGTTAAAGGAGTGACTCTTTGTTAACTGGGTTTTATTATTTTTATAGCCTTATGATAGTATGCTTATACGAGGGTTGCTATTTATATTTCTGGCCTAATAATGAAAAAAACAAATATGTAGGATCGAAATTGGTTTTATTGTTTTTCAAAATATTCTCCATGATGATCAATACACTTTTGCACGCGTTTGAACCAATTTTCAAAGCACTTTTTCCAGTCCGATTGCGGTAACTCGAAAACATGCGTTTTGAATGCATCAACCGCTTCTTCGGGAGTCGAAAATCGTTGTCCACGTAATTTATTGTTGATGTGTGGGAATAAGAAGAAGTCATTGGGTGCCAAATCAGGGCTGTACGGCGGATGACCCATCAGTTCGATCTTTCGCTCCGTCAGAAATGCCTTTGTTTGAGTCGATGTGTGAGAGCTCGCATTGTCATGATGAAGAATGATTCGCCTGTTCTTCTGCTTTTTTCGAATTTCTCCGATGACTTCTGGCAAACAAATGGTCGTGTACCATTCAGAATTGACCGTCCTGCGTTGCTCTAACGCCACTGTTGCCACATGACCGTTAATGCCGAAGAAACAGGCAATCATTTGTTTCGATGTGCTTCTTCCTCGAACAACTTTTGTTGGTTTTGCCTCGTCTTGGAAGACCCATACAGTTGATTGCTGTTTTGTTTCCGGCTCATATGCATAGATACATGATTCGTCACCTGTGTAGATGTTATACACAGCCTTTGATGCACCTTGAACGTATTTTTCCAACATTTCCTTGCACCAATCGACACGAGCCTCTTTTTGAGCGTTTGTCAGATTATGCGGGATACAACGCGAACAAATTTTCTTTACGCTCAAATGTTCATGCAATATTTTATTGGTGCTAGTCATACTAACGTCCAAAGACGCCTCTATCTCACGGTATGTCACATGACGATCTTGCTTTATCAGTTCACGCACAGCATCGATCTTTTCTGGCACAACAACGGATTTTGGACGACCTGCACGGGATTCGTCCTGGATCAAACATCGACCACGATTAAATTCCTTATACCAATTTTTTACAGTGCTGTAGGATGACGCTTTATCGCTGAATAAAGAATTAAGTTCATCGAAGCACTCTTGTCTTGACAATCCCCGTCGAAAGTTATGAAAAATAATGGCACGAATATGTTCATGATTCAATTCCATTTTTTGAAAGAGAAGAACTTTTCAATTTACTGTCAACAACACAAATGAAGCTATAATGGTAAATCATCTGCTGAATTTATGTTTAAAAATATCAAACTTTCGATTAAAATCGTCTGCGGTCGCCTAGCAACACTTACTGTTGCCAAGGCCAGAAATATAAATAGCAACCCTCGTAATTAGTGTAGTTTTGATACTATATTTATAATAAGTAAATTTATTATTTTCATTGATGTATTAAATTTTAGAAATATTTCTCACAACGAAATTATCAACATTTTTAGTTTTTTCTACAATCTTTTTTTTATTATTTTTTCATTGTTAAATATAATTTTTGTTGAGCTTTGTGTGATGAAATTTTGAATGAAAAGCCCACTTACAGACAAATTATTAATTGGGTTCGTGGAAATTAATTATTAATTAAATTGTTTTAAATTAAATGGCTGTTTAAAATATTTTTTTTTACAAACAAACTGTATACTTTGAAGTCACGTAAATCATATAATCACTGAAAATTTATCTGTACTTAATATATGGTTACGTTTTTGAAATAAGATCTAACATAAATTTAAACCAATCTTCAATTTAGAAAAATACTTTTATTTAACACAACTTCACGCATTACATTTTTTACTTCAATGCATTGAGAATTGGGACTATATATTTAGTACCTTATTAATCAAGCAAAGCAGGAACCACGCTCAGGCAAATGTTAATCTGTGGAAATGAAGAAGAAAATGAGGTAAAATTACCGTTCTGTACGGTAATGACATTTCTGGTAAAAAACAACATATTTCTTGTAAGTGAAGCCAAAATATACGGTAGTTCAATAATTTATATGGTAATTCTTTCGCTCATATGGAAACTATTTATGAATAATTCTCGTTTTCAAAATTTTAGTTCTTATTATCATACATTTAATAAAAAATACAATACTAAAAATTGAATGAATTGCTTTTATGCCATGCTCTAAGGTATCATGATAAAGTTACAAAATTTTATAACCATAAAACCATATTTCATCGTTAATTTTAAAGAAATCATTACCAAAGCTTTTCGGTAAAAATTACCGAGTGTTTCTTGGTGTTCCCAAAGAGTCAGAAACACGGTAAATTTTACCATAATTGGGTAGTTTTAACCATTCGTTGTTTCAAGTGATACATTGCTGTGCTCAGCCTTGTGCGATAAAATTTAAAATAAAAAATTTGTTTAGAAATAAAATAATAATCGAATTTGTGGAAAGTTAATGCTTCTTACTTCAAACAGCTCCTTCATTTTTTCAGATTAAGACACAAACTGGCCAAATGATTTATGATGTCCTTCTCACACAATATTTGACCCAAATATCACATCCATTATATGTTGACAGTTTAACCTTTTTTTACGCAACTTGTGAAAACATATACATTAAAAAACGATGCCAAGTTTTGAATTCTTTCCAAGCGCTGGTCAGTTTAAAAATAAATTATTTGAAGGATTGTTTGCTTACTATAAGACAGTTATAATAATTTGCTTTTATTATTATTAACATTATAGAATTTTCCAGAAAATAAAACCTATATGTAATATTTTTTAGGATAGCATGTTTTAAAATGACATTTAAATAATGACAATAACATTATGACATTTATTAATAATGACAATAATTAAATAACCTGTAATAATTAAGTAACCTGTTAAACAGTTTAGTCAAGAACGAATGCAAGTTTCGAAATATTTGAGTATTCGTTTTTTTACAGTGCATTAACTATTTTATAATTGCCAAATTTGTCAATATTAAGGATCATTATTTCACTTAAGGAGCATATTTAAAACAACATTTCCCTATAAGTGGACAAAATTAAAGTAGTATTAAGTTTGATATTTCTAACTATCGTGATATACCATATATGTTTACTTGAGATTTAAAGCGAATTTTTCGAAAGCAAAATAAAAAACAATATATAATTAAAAAAGAAAAAAAATCTAACCAATTTAACAATACACCTATCAAATATAATATTTTTTTAAGTTATGTCTAAAAAATCTACAAAAGTAAAGATTCTTTTATTTTCCCAAGTTTATTGATTAAGATGACTTAAATATCGATAAGTCATCTTCCATATATCCATAAGTTAAGAGGAAAGGTTTTGATAAAACTAGATACTGACGGTCGGAATTTGATAAATAAATCCAGATATATTAGGGTTTTCTTCTTAATTTTTTCCCTAGGCGTGGATTTAAGGCGTGGATTTCTATGAAACGGGGGAAAAATCATTTTTAAATTTTTTCCAATAAAATATTCTACGAAATCACTTAGGAAAAATTTTATTATCAGTGGGGTTTTTTTCAAGAAAATATTCAAGTTTAGTATATAATGGCAAAAGCCAAATCTTTTCGCTTCACTATTTCAATTCTAGTTTTAACTTAAGTTATAAACAATGGAAATGCTCATTCTTTTTGCGGTTTTCTGCACTTTCTGATCTAGATATGCTGCTGTGCCACTTCAACAACAGCAACAACAAAACAGAGTCTGTACTCAAGAAAATACTTTCTTTGGTGATTTGTTCCATATTTCCTCGTTGCCACCAGAAAATAATGAAACATTTTCAAATACCGACGCATCTGCTGATGAAGTTCTTGAAGTCCCGGAAAGCTGCCAGTTTTCCAGCCAACAATCGTTCAACCACGGATGTGAAGTTGTTGTTGAATTTGATTTTGACCAACATCGAATTCCTCAAACTTTACCTCAAGCCCGTTGCGTAAGAACCGACGAGAATATTGGTGGATCGAATTTAAGACATAGAAGGAGACATACTCTCTGCGAAGAAGTTCGGTACGACATTCCTGTTTTGAAAAAGACGTGTGATTCTGGTGAATATCAAACAACGTTGGAGAACATTGCAGTTGGTTGCATTCGAACAGTACCAACTCCTAGTATATTAATTAAATCTGGTAATAATATTTCTTTGAAAGGACCCTCTTAATAACAATGACACTTTGAATTATTTTAAAATTTGTTTTTAATTTAACTTATTTGTCACACATTGCTACTATTTATTTATTTCATTTATTAAAGCATTAAATCCTGTTTTAAACCTATGTAAATTTATTTATTTATTTATATTTTATTTAATATTCCAATTTAATGTTTTTGTTTTACACGAAAATTTTATATCTGTTTAAATGTTAGCTTCAATTTCATTTTTATATTATTTAACACAGCATTGCTTCATTAAAAAGCATTATTTTGAGATTTTAACTGTTGCAATTAAATTTTAAATATTTTTTACAACGAAAAAACATTAATGGCTTTGAATATAGTAGTGTTTTAAGAGCCAACACTTTAAATTTAATTACGTCCATGAAAATGCTTTAATGTTAATATCTAGCTGCCTTCCAAAAGAATAGAGTGTACTTTGTGCTATATACACTATAGTGATAAGCAATGCGAATTAAGCTCAAATCAAGTACACAAATGGACATACTATAGTTTCGGTTCTCTAGGCAAGTCCCTTTCTCTGCGTCTTGGTTGTTTAGACACTGATGAATATACTTGCAATACATCAATTTCTGTACTTCCTTTGAGATTTATTCTCATTGTTTTTTAATTTAGTATAGTAGTCTTATTTGTTAAAATTGATCATTAAAATTTTTCAATTATTTTACCGTATTTTTGATGCATGTTGACAATTTTAAGTATAAACATTTTAGTAAATAAGTTTACGTTACAGAAATTTTGCAACTGCATAACTTGAACATACATTTGTTAAATAGATAAGATTAATGTCATAGATTCAAAATTACGTCTATGAAAGAATTATAATGTTTTCCTCATGTGATTTTTCTAAATTGATATTTAAATTTTGTCTTTTACATTGGAGATATATTAGTATGTTTCTAAGGTGATTAGGTTTTTGAAAATGTATCCACTATTTTGAATAAGTTGTAATTTATTGTTTTTATGATTAAAATTATTTTTTAATAAAATGTTGGTAATTATTGGTGTGCAATTAATATAAATAACTGTATACATGTAAAGGTAAATGTATTTAATATTTTAAATTATTTGCTAGAAATAAACACAAAAAATTCAAAAAATAAATTATTATTTATGAAAATGAACAAACAATTTGATATAAACACATGCAAATGAATAAAATTAAACTAACAAAAATAATCAGTCAATAAATTAAAAATATCAATAATGGAAGTATAACTTAAAGTTAAAATATTTCGCTTTTAATTTTTTTTTTGTTAAATAAACACTGCTACAAACACCTTCAAACATTTGATTATTTCAATATTTGCATTCATCATTACAGTCATGGCAAAATCACAAATAAATTTTTATTTAAAATTTTAATAGTCTTTTTAAGTAAATAAGTGATTGAGAAAAATGCTAAATCATCATATTTTGCACTTATTTTAGTGATCAAATTTGTTTAATTGTAAAAATTAATCTGATTTAATATCAAGCAAAAAATACAAGTCATTAAAATTTCTTTAATTGTCAGAATAAAATTTCCAAATGATATAAAAAAGGCATTATTAATATGCTTCAGAATTAATATGCTTCATTATTAATATGCTTCAAACTCTGAAATTTCCGTTATACAAATATTAAAGAAAATTGAATGAAGATCTTATTAAATCTTAAATGTTATGATTGATATAGTTTATGTATATTTAAGGCACTAAAGTAATAATTAAAAACATTTTTAATATTTTTTATCACAATCTTATTTTACTAATCTGCTTTTCCTGATATTATCGGGATTTGAAAATTGCTTATTATTTATCACTTAACCCTTTGAGCTCCTTTGTCGCCTCTGAGGCGCCATCAACTGCCACCACTCTTAAAATAAAAATATTTTATGGTTTAATAATTAGAAGTCACATTACTTTACGAATTTTAAAAATTATATAAAGGGTCTCGGAAAGGTCTCGGGTTCGAATCCCACTTCAGACATGGTTATAACTTATATCTCTGTTCCATCTGATAGTCTTGTGTTGAATGGTCCTCTTACATGGTACTCACGGCAAAGTGATTTAAAGAAAAGTTAGACACATTAGGTGCTACGAGTTTCATTCGAAAAAAAAATAGAATGACGAAATATTTCTCTAATTTTGACAAAATTCGTGTTTTGAATAAGTGATGATAGTTATTTCGTCACTTTGATGAAATGTTTGCTCTCAGCATATTCTAGGAAAATGGTGACGTCAGAAATGAAGAAAGTTTCGCGTAATTTGACCATCTATTTTCACTGTGTGGGTACAGCAAGACTCCCTTGATACGCTGAATGAGCTTCAAGAAACCACTAGGGAAATTTATACTTAATTTTTAATGTTCAAATTTCAGCTTATTATGTAAATAAATATTAAAAAAAGCAGCATTAGGTGCATGAGGTGATTAGTAGCAGGTGAATTGAATTTGTTAAAAATTTGAATCACCGAAATTAATAAACTCCTAAAAATCCTGTAGCATAATGGACAAGATGCCAATTTAATTTCAGGAAAAAAGAAAAAAAATATTCCTTTAAATTAAATTCTTTGTAGACATTCTCGAAGGACACGGAATTTTCTGAAGGAAAGTTTAACAAGTTGGATCAGACATTAAAAGAGTTTAGATGTACTTTTAAAAGAATTGAGTGTCTGTTAGATGAAAGAAATTTCTATTTTATCTACCTCTATTATCTCCCGAATCGCTCAGTTAGCTTGTCTTCATTCTTAGCACAATTTCTATTATTGCATTATCATAAATTATCATTTCATGTATCTATTATCATGTTTATTTTTGTAAACTTTAGGGATAGAAATGTAAATGGTATATAAAAAAAATATAGAGAGATTTTTATTTTAAAAAGATGTTTGAAATGCTAGAATGCGTTATCACGGAACTAAAAATTAAAAAAGCCTAGGAGAATTTTTAAGTAATATTTATAGTCTGCGGTGGACTGATCGTAAAGACACGGTTCCCAATAGAACACCGAAGTCAAGCATCACTGACTGTGGTCAGTAAGCTGGTGGGTGACCCCTTTGATCAGACTGCGTAGGTACCGAAGGTGCACGGTATCGGTCCTCGTTAAACTGTTCTACCGTAAATTGCTCGACTTTGCGTGCAGATAGTCGGGTTTTCCAGACTGTCACAAATCACCCGTTGTGCAGCTTTAATTCGACGTAAAATAACTACCTACCCATGAAATATTTATCATAATGTGCAGTACACAATGCTTTAATATCAAGTATCGAAAAGTATTTTACTTCTAGAAATTTCCCAGAGCGTCTCCCTTATTTTGCTTTGTGAGTTCTTAAAGAGAGATTGCATTATGTCAGAAGTAATCAGCACTAGTAAACAGAAAAGGAATGATATAAGGTCATGAAGTAAGGGAATGATATACTTGGTTGGATGGTTTCAACTCACGATCTTCAAACCGTAAACATGATTCCAAGTGAATATCACATGTCACTCTAAACCAGTGATTATCAAACTTATTTCTTTTACCGCCCCCTTTGAAAATCAATTATTTTTCAGCGCCCCCATTTTTTATACACCCCTAAAACTTAAAAACCACAATTTCATTACTTTGATTAATTTAGTTATATATTAGTCGGTTCTGATGTTTAAACTTACATTCTAAACTAGAAATTTTTACCAGTGAGAGCAAATAAAATCCAACTTTATAATATTAATAATATATTTTAATCAAATTAAAAGAAACAATATAAATATGTAATCAGTTTTCGTTTTTATACAAATCTAATGAGATGGATGAATTTGATGATATTTAATAAGTTTGTTGATATCAGGTTCGATTTTACTCAAAAACAGTCGCAAGTCGCAGCGTTTGGTAACTTGCAAATGATTTCTCTTTTTAGTAAGCAGCGTTGTCACAGCGCTGAATCCACGTTTACACAAATATGACGATGGGAATGCTATCAAAAATCTTTCAACGATAGACCACAATCCAGGGTACAACTGCGGAATTGACTTTTGTAGCCAAATTTGTTGGTAGCCATTTTTGCATTTGATTTTTATTTCCTCGTTCGTTGACAGTTCTATAAGTTCTTCTTCCAACTGGGGTGATATTGCTATGTTGACATTTGAAAAAGGATCTAACACCCAGTCTGGTATTTCCAATTTCAAAATGTCCTGGAATCTTTCAATGAAATCACTGTGGAGATTTTACAAATGTGGGCAGTAGACGAGCAAGTCGTCGTTGTTGCAGGATACTGATAAATTGGGAAAATTATGGAACTCACGTCTGCCGATATTCTTTTTGTGTAAGAGCAGCTTGGCTACGAAAGCAGCGACGACATTTTTTGTTTTTATTAAGTTCAAGTCATCGCCTTGAAGTTGGAGATTCATATCATTAAGCAATGTATAAAGGTCTGTCAGGTATGCGATATCATTCTTTGATGTGATGAGGTTTTCGCGCAATTCTGTGTCTTTGTTTTCCAAGAACTCTATGACAGAGTCAAACAGATTGTAAAAACGAGTCAGACAATTTTCTTTTGATAGCCAACGCACTTCTGTGTGAAAGATCAATCTGTTGAAATCTTCATCATTATCAACACAAAGCTGATTAAATAATCTGTCATTTAAAGAGTTGTTTCGGATTTTATTGACTGCTCTGATGACATGTTGCAACGATTGAAATAGTCGTTCACTTAAATTTCTAGCAACTAAATGCTGTCGATGTATAACGCAATGTACAGCAAGCACATCAGGAATTTTCTTTTTTAAGTACGATACTTTTTGACACCCCGTCATAGCTGGAGCACCATCTGTAGCAGCTGATATAATATTCTTCAACGGAATTTCTTTTTCATCACAAAATAAGATATGAGATAAGATTCTCATCATAATAAGATATAATATATCATCATAATAATATAAGATGAGATTCTCATCATAAGAGAATTAAAATTTTATATTTCGACTAGTAAATAATACTACTAACAATAATAACTTATTTAACTACGGAAAATAAATTAATATCATTTTTTATTATAGATAAATATGGGTAATTTTTCATAGAATTTTAGTTTATAATTTAGAACTGGTTCTAATAAAAACCACCGCCTAAGCCAGCGTTTTTATTATTTGTAATATTGAATATTTATAACATATAGAAATAGTAAAAGATGTTTACAATAAGTGAACTGTTTAGGCTTACTATACTATTTGACACTGGACGGTAATGGGATAATTGTAAAAAAAAATTTCCAACACAACTTTTTGAACAATAATTATATACGTATTTCCATTTTATTTAAAAATGATGATTCTTACATCAGTAATTTCTTATAAAATGCTAGGAAAATGCTGTAAAATGCCCTTATGTTAAAAACAAGAAAGAAAGTAAATAAAACTTCAATTTATGTTAGTTTACGTATGTATAATATTTTAAAACTCTGCATGGTAGTTTTTTTCCTAATGTTTAAAATAATTTCTGGTGCAATGTAATTAAGGTAAAATTGCTCTAATTTTTCAACTATCATCGATCATGTTCCTTTATCTATCCGCAGAAATTTGTTACAACTTGATTGCGTACGGTGTGCGGGCTATCCTACGAAATCTATGTTAAGTATTTTAAGTTTTTATAACATCATACAGGGTAGAAATATAAACTAATTATTCGTTATTGTGTAGTATGTGGGTTTTAATTTTAGTGAAATTTAAAATACTATATAAAGTAAATGAAATCACAAATTATACATCGCCCCCTAACCCACATCAATGCCCCCCCTTTTTTCTGGGCCCCTTAACGCCCCCCTCTAGGTTTCAAACGCCCCCAAGGGGGCGTTATCGCCCACTTTGAGAAAGACTGCTCTAAACGATAAAATAAAAAATATAAGAAAAAACTATGAAAATTTTTAAATATTTATCATAACGTGCAGTTCATTATGCTTAAATATCAAGTATCAAAAAGTACTTCTATAAATTTAGTAGACCACCTCCTTTACTGTGCTTTTCCAATTCCTAAAAAGTGACTGGATTATGCTAGAAGTATTCAGCACTAGTCAATAGAGATGGAGGGACAGATAAAGTGACCAAAAAAGTGATAAACGTACTTGATTGGGAGAATTCTGCCAATGCACTTTACTCTCCAAACATCGCTCCAAGTGAATATCTTCTGTTTATTGCCATGAAAAACATTCATGTAAGCAAAAGTTCTAATGATGTTACGCAATTCATAGAACCAGTTTATGATTTTCGGGTTCGGGGATTGAGTCTAATGTGAACTACCATGCATTTTTGTAAATACATCTATCAATAAATATACCTATCAATAAATATACATTTGTCTCATTTGAAACGTGTAATTAAAGCTGAAGGTGATTTTTGTTATATAAAATGTTTTTAATTGAAGTTACTGCGTCTCTATGTCGTACTGAAAATTTTTTTAGAACTTTTTTGGATACCAGATAAAATTATTAAACTTTATTGTTTTTTTTTTACTTAGGGGAGTGTCGGGTACCCCCGCCCAGCGGTTACCCCCGTCCACTGTCAATTTCATATGTATAGAATATTCTTTCAAGTCAATGGGCCATCGGGCATTAATTGTTATATGAAAAAAAGATTATTTTCAAAGCTTCAAGTATTTATGCAGCTGGTAACTTGGTAAAAAATAGTTTTGAAAATGTGTCGAATACAGTAGTAATGAAATTAAGAAAAATCGGTTGAATTTTGAGATAAAAATGATAAATGAGGTTTATCTATTGTCAATACATTGACCATTTTCATTTACACCCGAAAAAACAGTCAAAAAACATAATTTTTGTAACTGGGTGGGGCTACCCGACACATTTCGAAAAGAGCTGAAAAATATGTTTTTTTTAAATTTCTATTTTTTTAAGTTAAACTATTCTTTTTTTTGGTTTATTCTTTTTGCATTATTTAATTAGATGATAAAACAATAGAAACATACAAAAATATTGATTATTACTCAATATTATACAGAAATATAATCAATACTCCTTAAGTGGGCTGGGCTACCCGACTCTCCCGTACATGCATATATTATATGTATTTCAATCGCATAGCATCACATCACATCACATCCTATTCTATTCTATTCTATTCTATTCTATTCTATTCTATTCTATTATATCAAGCAATGAAAATTGTGTTATGTAACTCCGATTTATTAATAATTTATTATAAAGCGTTTTTTTCTACATTACGCATTTTGTTATGCTACATTACATTTTTAAAATTATTTGACTGCCTTTCGCAAACACAAAAGATAAAATCGTGATAATAAAATGTTGATTCGTGAACCGACATTGTTTTTTATTTTTCAACAATAAAAACTATAACCAAATTGTATTTGATTTAAAATATACTCTATGACTTTAAAGATCATGTTTTCTGAAGTTAAATAGTCGTAAATTTTCATCTCCTTAAAATAATAATTTCAAGTTGCATTCTAAAATGAATTCGAAACTACAATAAAAATACATCGAGTCAAATATGGAGGCAAACAAATTTGGTTTCAGATAAATCTCAGATATCTTTTTCGTCATTCAGAGTGATGCGAAGGCACAAAAAATGTCAACCGACTACTAAAATATCTCAAAAGAACGTCGTAAACGACGTTAGGGTTTTCAAAGTGATACTGATCCGAATTTAAATTCTGAGGAATCAGAATGCTTTTAGCGTTTCGTGACAGAAATGCTTTATAGGACATGTATGGACATATTTACTTGAAACTTTAATATAACGTTTTGAATGCATAACAGTAAGTGCCGTACGGCGAAAAAGGACATTTGTTTTCTATTTTTTGAAATAAAATATCTTGTTGAAATAGGAAGGATGATATTTAAGTCGAAATAAATGTATTCATATTTCGTTAGAAAATAGTTTAAGTTTTATGATGTGATTTTTTTTCGAACTAGTTTGATATCAGATTTCAAAGTGTATCATATTTTTTTTACTAGGAAGTTCTTTTACAATGGATTGAATGTATTATTTTGTTGTAATTTTTGTAAATAAAGAATTCATTCTAGAAAGGAACTATTTTAATGCTTTTTTTAAAATCCGTCTTCTTTTTTTACTTCAATTTTTTCGAAGGAATGGCTATTATTTTTTTTTAACTTTGTGTTGTTTGAGTTTAAAATTGATCCACATTTAAATTCTGAGGAATCAGTATGCTTTTAGCATTTCACGAAGGAAATACTTTATAGGACATGGAGGAGCATATTAACCTGAAATTTTAATATTTTGAAGACATAATAGTAAGTGCCGTACGTTGAAAAAGGACATTTTTCTAGTTTTTGAAATAAAATATCTTGTTGAAATAGAAAGGATATTATTTAAGTCAAAATAAATATATTTATATTTTGTTGGAAAATAGTTTACGTTTTATGATGCGTTCCCTAAGCTAGTTTGATTTCGGATTTTAGAGATTAACCTATTTTCTACAGGAAATTCTTTTACTATACATCGAATGTACTTTTTTGATTTAAGAATTTGTAAATAAAGATTTCGAAAGAAGAAATATTTGAATGCTTTTTTAGATTTTGTAGTCCTTTCTTAATTCATTTATTTTTAAAAGGAATAAACTTTTTTGTTCCTTTGTGTTGTTTGAGTTCAAACTTTCTCTGAAATCATTTTAAATTTTTAAAATTCTATTTTAAATATCTATCAGGATTAGTTATAGTTTGTGCTACGTAGACTAGCTTGAATAAAGTACAAATCAAGTGCAGAAATAGACCCTAAAGTACACCCTATCCTTAAGAATATTCTGATATAAACGGTCCTAATTTAGCAAGATTGCATCTTTTTATTATTTTATTCCGTTATCAATTATATTCTTCATTTTCAGTTTTCAAGTAAAATTTTTAATAAATAAACTGTTTCCTTTATCTTCGTACCCTAATGAAAAAAATAAATAATTGAAAGCAAGTTACAAAGTTAAGAAAAACCAAATTTGCTTAGTATGTGAAGCGTTCTCAAAAATTAAAATTTTCAAACTAATTTTTTTGTAACTGAACTCTATCTCATTTTAATTATTTTTGAGGTGACTAAACATTTTTTTGTTTTATTTATCACTGCTTTTTAAATGCTATGCATTTCTTGCCTTATTATCAACTTTTTTCACATCTCTATTACTTTCTACTCTACGCCATTCAATAATTAAAACTTTCTCTATATTTAAATTGTCTATTCTTTTCAAATATTCATCTCATTCTATTATTCATTTAATTTTATTATATTTTTCACTCTAGTTTTTACGTAAATGAACAAGCTTCATTTTCTGTTTTTCTTAGTAAATAAGTAAATATATAAAGACAAGCTACAAACTCTTACTTTGTATTTGTGTATATATATATATATATATATATATATATATATATATATATATATATAAACCATTTTTAAGGTTTCCCTGTATAAAGTGCATAAATAATTACCTTATTTCAAATTAAAAATTTGTGTTTCTGCCTTAAGATAGATTTTCTTATAAGTTAAAGTTTGAGTATAGATACGAATTTAAAATGTGTTCATAAAATTTAGCACACTGTGAAACTCGCATTCTACATAAACATTTAAAGTCAATTAGATTATAAAGCACAGTTCATTTAGATTATAAAATGAAAGTCTATTTTTTTAAATAAAGTGTTTTATCGAAAATATAATATATTGGATAAGTTAATAAGTGTATAATAATAATAAACAAAATTGTTGCTTTAAAAAGCATATAAATGACATGGAATTGAAGTTTAGAAACACTTACAGCCTTGCCAATGGGAGTTAGCTTGCTTAAAGAGAATCTTATTTTTAAGCCACCATTTATTATTTTTATTTATTCATAGATTTAATATTCATTGTATTTTTTTGTAATTATTTTTGCGTGTCGCCATGGTTTAGTAGGTAAAGAGTGTGCGGAGAAAAAAATTATTATAAAATTACCGTACTGAATGGTAATGGCATTACATCATAAAAATCATAATTCTGGTAAATAAAACTAAAATACATTGTATTTAAATCCTTCTTATTGTATTTAAATCCTTCTTTTGGGAATTTTTCCGTTCATATGGTAACAGTTTACTGGAAATTCTGGGTTTCAAAATCATAGTTCTTATTACCATACATTTAGTAAAATATAGCAAACTGAAAAGTAAATTCAAAGGTATCATGATATTATCAAAGGTATCATGATAAAATTCCAAATTTTACAACATTTACCAAATTTTATCACATATTATAAAACCATATTTTATTGTTTATTTTACTAAAATAATTATAAAAGCGGTTCGGTAAAAATTACTGAGCTTTTTTTTTTGCTCCCATAGAGCCAGAAAAACAGTAAGCTATACGAAATTCTTATGAGCAAGATAGTCTGGTTTGTTAGACATATGGCTCGTGTTCGTGAGAACGTGAGTTCGAATCCTGCCGGCCGAAAAAACCCCGTTTATTAAATGGTGTCTGGTGCATGTTAAACCTATTGGGGTCATAAAGTCCTCCAAGTTCCCATAACAAATCAATACCTCTTAGGGTACTGAATTGGAGATTGAGTGATTCATGGCGGCTTAATTCAAAATTACAATGAGCGGATAAATGAATGGAATATAATTTTGTCTTAACTGCAAAACGGGCTGTGACGTATTTGTGTCCGAAGTCGTATTCTGCGTCATAAATGAAGCCACTGAAATAACAAGAAACGTACTTTATGCCTTAAAAATTCGCTTGAATGCAAGCAGGCTTGCTGGTACTGACCAGTGGCATATTCTGATAACATACAACAAATTATGGTAGTTTTGATCATATATTATTTCTTAGAGTGATTAATGTTAAATTATGTCCATTCCTCTCCGGTACACAATTGTCATTTGCGGGAATGCTGCAATTATCTCAATATTTCTTTCAATATATTCAGAAAAAAGGTTGGTATTTTTTCAACATATCGTAGTCGTTAGCTTTAAAACTACCATTAGCTGACCTTACACTATATTTCTCCTACGACAACTAAACATAGCGAAAATAAGATTTCCAGTTCAAACAAAAACTGGAGTTTCAGATTTTTTTTCCTCGTTCACAAAGATCTAAAAAAAGTATCAATATTTGACTTGGATTTACATTTTTTTCCTAAATCTTCTTCTTGAAAAAAAAATATTGTGTTGAAAGAAATATAATTCTATTTGGTCAGCAAGGAATATATTTTCCACATGATCCAAACTTTTCTGTCGTTCTCTTTTAGAAGAAATTGAACACGGTTTGAAAAGCTTAAAAAGAATTTTGTGGGTTTACTTTATGTCGTGAGATTTTGAAACAGACTGGAAAATGCAGTTTTATGTTCTGCGTGGGATTATTTTTGAATGCTAGAGTTTCTTAAAATATTTCCGAATACTGAAATAATACACATTTGAGTTTTTAAATTACGAATACAGTATCCTAATTTTGTTTTGTCAATTTATAGTTTAGTTTATATATTTCAGAAGACTTAAAAACGTTTAAAATAATCGTTTTTTGAAGAAAAAAAATTGGTTTTCAGCTCTTAATTCACCTCTTTCATTGAAATCAAATCTGTTTTTTTTGTCAAATGAATCTTTATTATACGATTATCTCTAGCAATTTGATTAGTAAGACCTGTCTTTATAAAAAATATGGTATTGTATTTTTGACCTATCTTCTCTTAAAGCATTCTTCTTCAAAAATTTTATAATGAAACTAATCCATCTAATTGGAGTCAAGGCAATCATTGTTATAAAAAAGAATCTGTACTTTTTGATCTTACATTGCATCAGGAAACAGATTGTGGTTCAAAAATTATTTATAATGAAACTAATCAATGACCCGTCTTTAGAAAATACACGGTATTGTATTTTTGACCGATTATCCCTTAAAGCGTTCTTCCTCAAAAATTTTATAATGAAACTAATCGATCTAATTAGGGCCAAAACAATCATTGTTATCAAAAAAAATCTGTACTGTTTGATCTTCCATTGCATCAGGAAACAGACTGAGGTTCAAAAATTATTTATTACGAAACTAATCCATCTAATTGGAGCCAAGGCAATCATTCTTATCAAAAAGAATCTATACCTTTTGATCTTCCATTGCATCAGGAAACCAATTGAGGTGCAAAAATTATTTATTACGAAACTTTTCCATCTAATTGGATCCAAGGCAATCATTGTTATCAAAAAGAATCTGTACCTTTTGATCTTCCATTGCATCAGGAAACAAATTGAGGTGCAAAACATTATTCCTTTTGTTTCCTTAGTAATTCAGATTACAAAAAAGAAGGGTTATGTTTCGTGCTTATCCCCAAAAGTTAGTAAATTTTTAATTTAACCAGTCTTCATAATCATGGCCATATGGAAGACACTGAACACATTTTGAAGTTATTTTCGTTTTTCAGGCTTACAAAAAGTTCAAATATTTCCCGAAATATACGTATTTCATTAACCGTGATTTCATTTTATGTGTATATACATTCAATACAATCAGTGATAACCCAAGTACCGTACCCGTGAATAAGTTTATTAATTGAAAATACATTTTTGTATTTATTTCTTCCATATAAAAAGAGAAACAATTTTCTATCCAGACATAAGTACTGAATATAAAACTACATCGAGGAAGAACTGAATATTTATGCATGTGCATACATGTGAAACGATGCACTGGTTCACCTGTTAATAATGAAACTAATCCATCTAATTGGAACCAAAGCAATCACTGTTATAAAAAAGAATCTACACTTTTTGATCTTCAATTGCATCAGGAAACAAATTGAGGTACAAAATTTTTTCTTTTTGCTTCCTTAGTAATTAAAATTACAAAGAAGTAGGGTTATTGAAAATGCGTTTTTGCATTTATTTCTTCCATATAAAAAGAGAAACAATTTTCTCTCCAGATATAGGTACTAAATAAAAAACTACATCAAGGAAGAACTGAAGATTTATGCATGTGCATACATGCGCAACGATGCACTGGTGCATGATGTATCTGAAAAGAAATCAAAGGTGTATTAAAAAATCATGAAAGTATTTTTGTAAAACAAGATTACATGTTTACCAAACAAAACCACTTCCACCGAAATCAAATCTGTTCTTTGTCAAATGAATCCTCATTCTTCGATTATCTCTAGCAATTTGATTAGAGAGACCTGTCTTTAGAAAACACATGGTATTGTATTGTGACCTATCCTCAAATGAAGGTCTCCCTCAAAGAGTTCTTCAAAGCTTTTCTAATGAAACTAATCCACCTAATAGCAGCAAAGGCAACCATTGTTATCAAAAAGAGTGTACTTTTTGATCTTCGATTGCATCAGAGAAAAACGTGAGGTGCAGAAAAATTACTCTTTTTCTGTTTCCTTTGTAGTTCAGGCAAGAAAAGAGTTGGAATGTTTGCTTCTGTTTTTAGGAAGTGTTAGTAGATTTGTTAGTTTGATGCTGCTTTTTTAAAAGAATCATGAGTTATTATTATTTATAAGTTAATATTATAAAAATGCGACTAAAAAATCATTGAAATCAAAATGTAATCAAAAAATGTTATATCTTTAAAAATATTTGTTAAGTTTATATGTAATTTGTGAAGCAGTTTTGGAAAAAAATTCCTTTATTTAAATAGTTAATAAAACATACAATTATATTAGATTGAATCATTAAAAGTTAATTTTTTTAAAATGTTATATTTTAGAGATGAATAATGTTACATCTTACAAGACCATACATTTTATACAAACATACAAAAATTATTAATGCATATTTAAGTATGCTATTATCATGTAATTTAATCTAATCTATATAAAGCTTCAATTAATCTTTTTTATGTTAGTTCTTTTCTGAATATCCTATTCTTTTATTTTATTAATCTAAACTAAATGCCTTCTCACACTTTTAAATTCACATCCTGTCCTTAAATCTATTTCTGGCTCAACTATGCATTAATTAAAAGCAGGACATTTTTCCCTTTAATCTTCGTGGCAATCACTCGACGTATTTCATAAACCAATAGTAATTTCTAATATTTCCCTCTTTTCCCTACATAGAGACATTTGCGGATTTTACTTTGCAAGATTTTCCCTAACATATAACCGAGGACCGCAATTTTTCGTGTACACTTTTCGTGACTACTCTGTCTAATAATTAATAAATAAATTTTGTACCCTTCTTCCCGGCCTAAGACCTGTTTCGATTCTTCTACTCGGCAACGACGTTATATATATATATATATATATATATATATATATATATATATATATATATATATATATATATATATATATATATATATATATATATATATATATATATATATATATATATATATATATATATATATATATATATATATATACCATGAACCATTCACTTTTCTATTCTTGTAATTTTTGAGATAATCCACAACCCTTTCATATGCGTTATTATATAACACGAATATTAATAAAATGTGTTTACTAATACACATTCATAAGTAATAACTCCTTTGACTGCAAAAAAAACTAAAATAATAATAATAATAAGAGGAAAAAAAGTGTGTCACTGAAAAAAAGCAACTTTTGTAAATAGCAAAGATATCCCTCATATTTACTTAAATGTCGAAATATACGATGCCGCATACCATTTAGTAATCGCTGGAGGGCAGTCACTCCAATATCATCCCATGTTTCACTGATTGCTGCTTTCAATTTTGCAACACACTGAAACTACCTGTCTTAGGAGTAAACAATGTATCCATCATTTCATCGTTTTATTGCCCTCCAGGAACAGGTAAGTAATATGCAACATTGCATTTTTCAAGTCACATGTAAATATAGCACATATATAGGCTATTAATAAGGAGCGGCTATATTTTAAATGGCATTTTTTTTTTTTTACACATTCGAAAATTTTTCCTGTTCAGGAAAGGCAGAAATGTAATTACGTCTGATGAACACATATTTGTGAGCGCATTTTATTAATATTACAGTATTTTGTACCTTTTACGGTTGAAAATCAAGGTATTACACTCATGTGTGTGAAATTTGCAACGCCGTGAAGGAATTATGTAAATTGCATTAAACTTACATGAAACATAAAGTGTCGTAAGGCATGCAAGTGATAAGAATTACAAAGTGATTGCGCATGTTAATTTGTACCATTATCATTAATAAGCTAAATAAATTTCATTGATTTTTTAACAATTCACTCATGGTGTTATAACTTTTATAAACATTAGTGTGAAATTTAGGGAATGGAGCGTTCGCCTCCTAATGAGGTGATCCAGGTCCGAATCCCACTGTCAACTGATTGATATGAATTCTGCTTCTGTCTCGCACTCACCATAGTTCTGGTGTTAAATATCCTCATTGGTAGACTAATCAGGGGTTTGAATCCCTTTGCGTCGGGCTAACCGTGAGATGTTTTCGCGCTTTCCTCTCCATGTAACGCAAATGAGGGTTAGTTCTATCAAAAAGCTCACCATGGGGGCAAGTTGGCCCTAATGCTTGATCCAGGAGTTTTTTTTTGTCTTCTGGGTTAAGTTCAAAATCACAAGGTTACGGAGTTGAGCATTTATAGTCATAAACTCAAAATTGTGTTTGCTGTTCAACGTCGGTAATCAAATAAAATAAAACATTAGAGTAGTTATAGTTCACAAGAGCCCTGCGTTAATAGTTTGTAAACAACATCTTTCTTTGTTGTGGTAGCCGAGAGTTAGTTAAAACAAATGTTTTAAGACTTTCTTAGCTAATCGTCACGCTTTCTTAAATATTTTTGTACAAGAAATAAAGATATTTGAAAATTTTTCGATGATTTTAAAAAGTTGACCCGCATGAAATAAGGGTACTTGCAAATAAGAAATCTAAATATGGTATTAATTAAAATAATTACAAACTTGAGAAAAAAGGATGTAATGGATAATATTAATATTTAAATTCTTACTCTTGCTTTCTATGTATATATATTTAAAATTTTACATGATATTTTAACAAATCTTCAAGCCAAAATACGAATCATACTTAATAATTTAAGACTTTATCTTACCAGTGTCTTAAAATATGTGAAATTTTTTCACTTGGAAATAGGTTAAAAATTATTTTTTGTCGAATATAAAAAAATGCAATTTTAATTGTCTTAAAATTACTTATTTTAAAATTTTTTTCCCTTATTTTTTATTAAAAATATCAAACATGATTTTTTGTAACCTAATTTTTAGTTATTTTTTAAAGTACTTTTTTAAAACAATTGTTAAAATTTAGAAACTTCTATTATTCATAACTTTTGAAAAAGCAGATACTGAAAGTAAACTAATAAGAAAAATTAACTGCATTTAAAATTGAAATGAAAAAATTATGATTAAAAATTACAATCACATAATTACATTTCTCTGTGTAAGAACTACTATTTTATCCGAAATTTAGTCTTAAAAATAGAAATAATGTCTTGATTAGGAATAAAAATATTATTTTCTAAGAAGAGAATCATTAATCATTTGCGCTCATCAAGTTAATGATTCGGTTCCTATAATCATCTGGAGTTTAAAGCATCACAACTCTCAAAGTATTCCGAAACGTTAACAGCCCCACTCTACAAAGAAACTTAGAAATCTGAGGTCCTAGCTAAGGTCTTGGCGATACCTCTGGCGAGTACAAAATTTCGCCAAATTCCTCCCCACATTTTCATGGGACCTCCAGCTCCTCAGTAGCACTCTGTAACTTTTCCCGGCTGACAACGCCCTGGGACCGCTATGCTACTCAATTTACCTGAAGTTAATCTGTTAAACGTGTTTGTTAGTCAATTAGTAGTTCTTTATAGTCGGGCAGAACAAAGCCGTGGACCACGTGATCATAATAAATGTTCTTATTTTTCATAGAACATGCTTTAGGCACAACAAGTTGGTGATATTTAGAGAAAGATACTTCATATATTTTTTTTGGATAGAAATAGCTGTCTTCGTGAGGTGTTATTTGTTAAGTGTACAAAGCAGGGGATTTTGTCAGAAGCTTCTTGTAATTTATTGGAGTAGATTTAATAGAAATAAGATTGTAGAGTTAGAAAACATATTTTCTATACTTTTCAAAGTTAAACTCAACGAGTGATATTGCATAATAGTCATAAGTGTTACGTTGATTTAGATCGTTAAAGTACTTTTTATTATATAATGCTACTTACATCAAGTGATTTAACATTCATTAAGCTATACATATAAATACGTGCCTGTTAATGCGTTTTCAGTAGATTTGATACTTGCTACCGGTATTTAAATAAAGCGCCAATATACATTTTAATAACATTTATTTAATTATTATCATTTATAATTTCTTCAATATCCAATTAAGCTTAGATTCAAACGATACGGCATTCCATAATCAAATTTGTTTCTTAAATTTAAGAAGATTAAATAAATAATTGTAGCTAAATGGATTTCGTAATAGTGGATATACGGTTTGAAAGTTACTTCTTAGTGGCTCATTCTTAGTGGAATTGAAATAGACTCTTGGATACTTTGTAAGGAAGTGCATTAACACACTCATCAACAATGAATTACACCAGTGGAACAACAACAAATATTCCTCAAAAAGACATTCATCGGAGCAAGCAGGCTGCAGCTAACGACACAGGCGGTCCTCAACATGGCGATAGTATGGTGAGTAAATAAATTGAGCAAAGTATTGAAGAATTTATTTATAACGTATTGAAATGAAAGGAAAACTGTTGGCCATCATAGTACATACATTTTAACGTTTTAAAAAATTTATATAAAGAACTTCACAATAATCTACTATTGTTTTTACTTGGTATTTATTTGTTAAAATAAAGTTTTGATAACGAAATTTGGAACAAATTTTACTGGAACAGATTTTTTAAAAATATTTTCACAAAAATGAGAAGTTTTAAAATAAATTATAAGCATTTATTTGTTGAAAAGGAATTATTTATTTAAAAAAAATTATCGCAATTTAAATGCAAATTTTCGCAGCAGTTTTATTTCTGTAGAAAATCTGTTCAATTGATCAGAAAAAGGAAGGATTGGCAACATTTTAACTGCAACTTAAGAGCAGTATGAAAAAATTATTCATTTATATAATTCAACATATAGACAATTTTTTATTACAAAAATAAGTCAGAGCGTCTGCGTTATAACTTTATTTCGTGTACTTAAGAGAAATCGAATAAGCAATAGAAAGAAAAAAAAAAACAACGAAACTTATTTCAAAGTTTGTGATTTTTTATTTATTTTGTGATGTTTATTCTCTAATATTCTGTATAAATATTCTTAATAACATATATAATTATTATTGAAAATATTTATGCAGATTATATTATTTAACTAAATATGGACTATAAGTTTTTAAATAATTGACATTGGCATATAGAAAAATAGAGAAAAATACGAAATAAGTTTAATTTAGTAATCCTAACAAATTATTCGTAATGCAATAATACATAAAATCTTGATTGGGTGAATATAACTGTAATCTTGTGACTTCGAATAAGCAAAGGTTCTCCTCATATGTTCTAAAGGGTATTCGAGACCTAAATTATCAATACTTGCCAATTCGCTAATTAAAAATGTGACTCAAATGTATTTAGAAAAATTGTATTAATCACTCCTACACTGTTAAACTAGTATATCTTTTATACTAATTTGAAGTATGACAAAAGTTTTTCCTTACAAGATTTCAAATTTTTAGAACGTTTTCATCACAAAGTTCGAGATTCGATTGCAGGTTTTAGACGATATTAAAGCTTAAACTTAAAGAATGTTACACATTTTTAATAACGTTTTCTTCGTTACAAATTTTAGTTTAATAAGCTAAGTTACTCGAAGCAAATTTGAAAGATGATTTTTTAAAAATTTTCTTTCTTAATATGTTCCTTCCTTCGCTGTTTCCGTCTTTTCTTCGTAATATTAAAATTATTAACAAATTGAAATTTGCAATTTAATCTCTTTATTAAAATTTCAGTCAGCTTCTCTTTATGAATTAAAAAAATGATTGCCTTTTGTTCTGTTCAAAATTTTGTTGAAAAAAAAATTATGATTTTGAATCAAGACTACAAAACAAAAGGTGGAGTTTATTTTCGAATTGTCACTTGATTCGTCAATATTTTAGTCACGTTTTCCCCAAAATACCTACTTTCAACTACTAGTTTTAGGAACAATTCAAATTTAAAATCAAAGCATACTGCATTTACGTTTTAAAAAAGAAAAAAAATTACATCCTAATTTATATATATTAAAAAATAAGGTTTTAATGTATAAATTTCTGAAAATAATTTAAATATTCCGTATAAATTTTCAACTTTTAACGTTACTTTCATTAGAAAAATTGAAATACAAAAATTCAAGTTGAAATGTGAAGTGCAGGACAATTTTTTAAAGAATAATATTTGTTGTACAGAGTGCAAAAATTTGGGCCACCTTGCATAGCTCTTGATCTAATGATTTTATAATTATGAAAACTAAAAAGTCGCATTTTTCAAAATTCGATTTTTCAGGTACTACTAGACTGATTTCACTCCAATTTAATATTTTGCTATGCAAAATTAATTATTTTTTAAAATATCGTGAAAGTGTATATCTTAAAATAAAAATTATTAAAAATAAAACTAACTATGTTAAAATTGAAAATGATTTTTAAAATTTAATATCCTAAAATAAAAAAAAAAAAAAAAAAAAAAAATTATAAATATTTATTAAAAGCTATTTTTTGCATAATTGTCTTTGGAAAAGCGATTTTTATAATTAGGTGCAAATTTTTTTCAATTTGCTTAAAATGTTTTCGAGATATGGTAAAATATGCAAGGAAGTAAAATTATCATTAAGGGACTCAAAATTTGGACCGCTCTTCTCACCAAACTATTAGGATCATATTTCCCAGATGGCGTCTACACCTTATATATTAACGGTCAGGAATCCAAACCTATCGAAAAAATCATGTTTATTCAGAGAAAGTACGTTTTTGTGTCTGATTTCGTCACTCAAATTATTGTTTGCACTAATTAATTAGCAGAATTGAGGTTCCTCCCAAACTCGAACCATTAAAACTGAGTATTAAACATAAAGATCCGATCATTCGATCAAAAGTTTTTCAGGGTGGTCCGTTTTTTTTCTCACTGAACATGTTTCGAAATGAGTTTCGTGTCTGCACAGTTGTAAAGTTAATGTATAAAATTATCATTTAACAGTGTAAAAGTTTTTCTGATATACTCAAGGAAAAATTAAGATATGACTGCTTTTTTTTCAGAAAAAAATGAAATAAAAAATTAAAGGTTATGGCACATTTCAAAATATTTATTGCATTAACTGACTTAGAGACTATTTTAATTATTGCATTTTTCATATTTTATAAAAAGCAAAGGTTATTAAAAAATTTAAAAGGATATTCCTTCAAATAAGGCTTTTCAAACGTTCAATTATTTTCAAAACTTTGAAACATTGCATTTGCTTCTTTTAGAAAATTACCAAAATGAATATTATATTTATTTATATTTCAAGCATACTATTCTTTAAAAGGAGAGAAAAGACTGGGTTAAAATATTATAGTTATTTAAATTAAGCTGGTCTGTTACATAGTTTTTTTTTCGTAAAAAAAGGCTTTCGATTTTCATACTGTTGAACCATTTATTATGTCTACAAAGTTTAATAACAAATTTTCTGCGAGTTATTAAAGAACCATAAACACAAAACTATACTGTTTTTTTTAATCATTTACAACTAGCATGGTTTCAAAATCTTCGAAATTCTAGAGATGGGAAATACAAGATTTTTTTGGCGGCTTCACAATGAGGCATTTATGCGTTAATGAAAATATCATATTCTTTGAGTTCAGGGTAGCAAATTGGGGGGTGCAGGACACTGAATACTCTTCATGAAAAGGGAAATATTGTGGTGTCACGGCACAGACTCGAATCCCCGTTCTGTCGGTCAAGAGATCGACAGATTAGCTCTTTCGGCTATAATGTACACTCGGATACAAGGAACTAAGTGGCTTTATTAGGTTGGTGTGATAAAATTCTCGTTGTTTAACCGTATTAGGTGAAAGCAGTTGATAAACGTTTTTTTCACGGTTAACAGTTTGATTACCGTCCTATATATGGTTATTTGATTGGTAGTGGTAAAATAACAGGAATGAGAAGTAATATATCTTGAAAAAGGAAGCTTAAGACATGCATAATCAAGTTATTATTTTCAGTTTTTCTAGTTTTATATCGTTTTAAAGTAGTAAAAAAACATTAAAAACTTTATCACGTAAATAAAAGGCTTTTAATCCTTTAGCGTAACTTAAAATTCAATAAAGGAAAAACACACAAATAAGTATTATTTCGAGTAATTAAGGATTAAACATAATTTTTATCCAGTTTAAAAACAATTAATAGCACTTCTTTGCTTCTGAAAAAATTTAAAATGAAAATTATTTTTTCTCGGACAGCTTTAATATCAATATGTTTGAAAAAAAAATAACGTCAATGCAAGAAACTAAATATGTAATAACAAGAAACAAAAAAATATTTGCAAAGTTGTTTATAATTGCAATTTTTAAAATTTTATGTGAAGCAAAATGTAAATTTTAATAATTGATCAGGGACAGAAATGGTTGACAAAATTAACGTAAGAGTTGAAAGACGCAAACGATTTAAAATATGTTTAAGGTGTCCCAATAGTTTCGACAACTACTTTTTTTTTGAAATATTAATATAAAATTTAAAAAAAAAACTACTTTGATTTTTCATACGTAAAAAAATATTTATATTATTAGTAATATTTAAAGGGCTGTTTTTAACTAAAAATAAGGTGTTTTTTTACATTTACGCTGAACACAGTAAAAATTATTTAATCGAAGTAACTGTATCACTGTAAAAAATTTCTATTCTATTCTATCAATCGAAAAAAAATCGATAGAATTTCTATATTTCTATTATTTTTCTCCTAAATAAAATTCCTTAGAGAATTTATTTAAAAGGCAACTATGTTTTGCAAACTAGTTAAAAACATAGTTATGCATCAACTATGTTTTGAACTAATTTCTTAAAAACATTTGGATATACTACTGCTTTAGGGATAAATGTTGATTAAAAAGTAAAATTTGAAAATTTCCGCTCTTGTTTTTGGAAGAAAAAAAAAACATGCATGAAAAATGAAATTCTACTTTTTTCTCTTAGTGTGCAGCTCAAAATATGTGTACTATAATCATAAACACTCATGAAGAATTGCAGGCAATTATTTAAAATACAACATGAGGTATCGTATTTAAAGTGGTGTAAAATGTGAAAAAATCTGAGATTTTGAGATAAGTGCATTTAAAGACTTAAGGTCATTAGTCTATACTTGTCTTATCATTAGTCTTGAGCAAAATAAAATTGTAAATAATTGGAAAGTAAAATATTTTTAGAAAGCTGAGAGTACAGGAATTCTAAATTTACAGTAAAATCAATTTAGAAATTTTTTCTCAAACTCATGCTTTTGCACTTGTTTTTACCTTAAGATAAATACACTTTATTTTTGAAAATTAAAAACTATTTTTTGAGAATTTTTCTTCTCTATCATGAATTTGCGAATAAAGACACGGAGAAATTATTATGATGAAAGTACCATACTGAATGGTAATGACGTTTCTGGTTTAAAAAAAAACATATTTCTGGTTACTAAATCTAAAACATACAATATTTAAAACATTTATTTTGTAATTTTTCAGTTTATACAATAATAGTTTGCCTCAAATTCTGGTTTTCAAAACTATAGTTCTTTTTACCACACATTTAATAAGAAGTACAAAACTGAAAAGTAAATTTAACCAAAATAAATGACTTCCACGCCATGCTAAGTTATCATGATAAAATTTTATCATCCATTATAAAATCATATTTTATTGTTAATTTTACCAAAATTATTACCAAAACGCTTCGGTAAAAATTACCAAGCTTTCTGGAGTTCCCACAGTGCCAGAAACACTGTAAACTTTACCATATTCTGGATGTTTTGACCACACTGTTTTTTCTCAGTTTAGAAATATAGAACCAGTGAAATAAGAAAACAGTGTTTTAGAGTTACAAAATGAAAGCAGTTTTTTCCCTGATATTGTTTTTTTCATTTGCCTCAGTTGAGCGTTTCATCCTACAATTCAATAATGAAGCCTTCGGATCCATGCTTACAAATGGCATAAAATAACATAGCAAGAAAATAACAAAAAGTAGCTAATACAAATGTATTTTCTTTTTCCTTAAGTTAATCCATATAAATTACTTTTTTCCCCTTATTAAAGTAATTTCTTCTCCCTTTTGGAAACGAACTTAATTCAATTAAGAAACCTATACAAAAATCTCTAATATTATCTTTCAAGAAACTAAAAGTCATAGAGATAGCACTGAGAAGGAAAATATGATCAAAACGTCCAGAATATAGCAAAATTAATAGTGTTTCTGGTTCTATGGCAACACTAAAATCTCCGCCACTTTTACCGAAGGGTCTTGAAAATGATATTGGGAAAATTAACAATAAAACGTGGTTCTTTACCATAAAAATGTTATTATTTATCATATGTTTGGTAGTAAATGATGTAAAATTTGGTAATTTTATTATGATACCTTGGAGCATGCATAAAAACCAGTTATTTGCTTAAATTTCCTTTTCATTTTAGTAATTATCATTGTTGTTGTTGTTTCTAATGCCACTTGCCACACCAGCAAGCCTGTTTGGTAAAACCAAGCAAATTTAAGGCAGAGGGTGCGTTTCTTGTTTTTCAGTGGCGCCATCTATGGCCAAGAATTCGTCTTCAGCCACAATTATTATTATTAAATATGTATGAGCCGTGTTGCTGCCACCTCTTGGGAGAATAACTTAAGTCACACATAATTCGAATTGAATTGAATGATACTGGTTCCTTTTTCTCTTCGTTTAAGAAGTTGAACGAAAGCACAGGTCGGAAAATAAATAAATCGAAATATGCAAGTTATTACTTTGCAGTTTTGACACGAGAGGATGCATAGAGAGCCATTTTATGACTCCACGCAATGTATAAGCTCTTATTCCTCGAAAACTAGACGACTGTTTATCCCTTCCTTATTTGCCTTTTCAGAATAATTATAAGCTGATTCCGTTCTATCAGTTAGTGAGGTCGTAGAATGACCCCGCGTGGCTTTCCGTTTGTTATACAAATCAATTTAGCTCTCGTTGCGGATGAGTTAAGTGCATTATTTTTCGTTCCCAATTAAAGTGAATTCTACTTGTTCTCTATGTTCATTAAAACTTTGCCACATTGAGTACAAGAACTGCTTTGCTGTCTAACAAAAATACACTAACAGTGCAAAAAACCAACGACTTTACCTAGCTGTGTATAAAAATCATAGACCTTGCTATTTCACTTATTGGTGGTCAACGTGGTAAATCAGAGTTTGAATCACAAACTACAAGTTTATAAAGCAGTTGTTGCCCAAAATCTACAAAGTGAAAAATTCCTCAAAAGGAATTTTGGTTTTAAAAACGGGAAACTGGAACTATTATTATGCTCAAAACTCTATAAACGTATATTATTTCTGTGCGTAATTACTGTCTATAAGAAATTTAAATACGTAAAAATTACTAAATACATTCAAGTTGGCATTAAAACAAAAATATCAAGTAAATTGTATTAATTTATATGCTAATTATCAAAGAAGTAAATATTATATTTTATTGAATTTTATCACAAAAAAATAGTAAAAAGCTTCAAATAGTTATGCAAAATAATGTGAGAATCTAAGAATTCTCGTAGTTTTAATTTGACCATACATTTTTTCTGACCATACTTTTTTTCATTTGACCATACATTCTGATATTTAGTGGATCAAAAAGGAGTCATATCAAATATTAATAACTTTTGCAAAAAATTTTTCTAATATGAGAAATGATGTGACTATACTATTCACAGAAAAAACAATTAGAATAATATTTTGAAGAAAAATTTGTAAGTGCAGAGCATTGAAAACTACGAGTTTTGCAAACAGTAAAGTGCTTCAACTTAAGTTCAGATATAAATTCCACATTTTTAAGTTATCAAATATGCTTTTATTATGGTGGTATGGCTACTTTTATTACAGATCATTACCCCTTACAAAATATAAGGTGCTTTGTGGTTGAGAGATGTAAGAAATACACCTGCGGCAGAAAATGAGGTTATGTTTTGCACCATAAACCTCATTTTCACCTCACAAAATCAACCTCATATATTACTCAGAAAAATTTTTTTCTTTGATCGGGTTGAATTTTTCACACCTCATATGTATTTGCTTGAAGTACAGAAAAAAAATCACTACACCTCAAAAACAACCTCCCTGAGCTGATTGCTCTAAAGTAGATTTCCATCAACCTCATAACAACTTCATGTGTGAAAAAAACAACAACTTCATACACCTTGATTATACACCTTAGAGGTTGATCTTTCAATTTTTTTTTTTTAAATCAACTTCGAATAAATCTCAAATCAATCTTGACACCTCAAAACAACTTCAAATAAAACTCAAACATACTTTAAATTTTTGTAAGGGTAAATTACAAAGTATTAAAATTTTTTAAAAGAATTATATTAAAAATTAAAAACAGGTCCACATATGGCATTTTTCAAGAAAAAATTTCAACAGAAAGATTTTTTTCCTAGGAAATTCATCAGGATAAAAACCATTATGTGACTGTTTTTGAGATAATAAAATATATCGATTTGTTATTATGACAAGAAATAAAATATCATGGGTTTCCTCATTGATTTTTTATCCTTCCCATCACAGTCTAAGAACATTTTCTTGCTCGCGAAAAGGAAAGTATGATCCGGTGGCTCAATTTGCGCGTTCAGCAAGATTTTCTTCCCTACTTAAGGAAGCGGAATACATGAATTGTTGATGTGCGTTTATTGGAGAAGTTAGGGAAATGTGCTAAGAGATTACCTTGGAGCGATGGAATAGTAAGATAAGCCTCTTTGATGGAAGAAATATAGACAGAGTGAAGAAACAGTTACTTAGTTTAAGAGCGTGAAAATAAAAATGATTACAGTTCATTATTAAAAACAGTTTACTATTTTATATCCACGGTAAAATTTACATCTTCTGTATTGTATAAAACATTAATTCCGATCTATTTTGTCGGCAAAACGACCGATGTAATTTCTTTTTCCAGTTGGCAACAATGGACTGAAAAGTGCAATATCAATCAAAATCATAAAAAATTTCAAATTTAAGTCTAAATTATTTAAAGTTATATACTTCTTAAATAAAGCAGAAAGGCAAAAGTTTTAATGCCTTTCTGGAGTGAGAAAACATTTTTCTTATACATTGCCAACGAAGAACTGAAAAGTTAAGTATTATTCAAAGATATGAAAATATAACATATGATATGACGATTGAATTTAAGTACAAACTATTTAAATTTATATATGTTTTATATGAAGCACAAAGTCAAAATTTTCTATAGTTTCAAGAGTGACAGAAAACATTTTTATGTCGTTGACAACAAAAGACTAAAAACTGAAAAATCAGCCATAGGTATAACCCCCCCCCATCTAATTTGCCTTTCAAATTTAAGTTTAAACTATTTTCATTTACATATACTTAGGTGGAATACTGAGACACAAATTGCAAAGTTTTGTTCGAGTGAAAACATTTCCTTTTCACGTTGGCAACTTAGAACTGAAAAGTTAAATATTATTCAAAGACATGAAAATATAACATATGATGTGACTATTGAATTTGAGTATAAATTATTTAAATTTATCTATGTTTTATCTGAAGCACAAAGTTCAAATTTTCAATACTTTCAAGAGTGACAAAAAACATTTTTATGCGTTGTCAACAAGGAACTAAAAACTGAAAAATCAGCCATAGGTATAAAAACCCCACCATCTAATTTGCCTTTCAAATTTAAGTTTAAACTATTTTCATTTACATATACTTAGGTGGAATACTGAGACACAAATTGCAAAGTTTTGTTCGAGGGAAAACATTTCCTTTTCACGTTGGCAACTTAGAACTGAAAAGTTAAATATTATTCAAAGACATGAAAATATAACATATGATGTGACTATTGAATTTGAGTATAAATTATTTAAATTTATATATGTTTTATCTGAAGCACAAAGTTCAAATTTTCAATACTTTCAAGAGTGACAAAAAACATTTTTATGCGTTGTCAAGAAGGAACTAAAAACTGAAAAATCAGCCATAGGTATAAAAACCCCACCATCTAATTTGCCTTTCAAATTTAAGTTTAAACTATTTTCATTTACATATACTTAGGTGGAATACTGAGGCGCAATTTGCTAAGTTTTGTTCGAGTGAAAACATTTCTTTTTCACGTTGGCAACTTAGAACTTAAAATAAAAACATCATTCTAAGACATGAAAATATAACATATAATATATCATTCAAATTTAAGTGTAAACTATTTCAAATTATATGTTTCTTAAATGAATCATAAAATTTTTAATGCCTTCTAGAGTAAAGAGACTTTTTTACACGTTGGCAAATGAAAAAACAGAGATAGTCATGTAAAAACCCACCTCAAATATGCCTTTTAAATTTAAGTTCAAACTATTTTCATTTACATATACCTTATATGAAACATAGCGGCAAGATTTTTATGTTTTTTTTAGAGTGAAGACGTTTCTTTTTCGCGTTGGCGTTAGAAACAAAGAACTGAAAACGGAAGTATCAGCCATAAGCATGAAAAACAAAACACGCTTTTCAAATTTAAGCGCAAACTATTTCAATTCATATACGCTATGAATGAAGGACAGACACAACTTTATTTTTTGTCTTTTTAGGGGGGAATCCTTTAATTCATTATTTAATGTATTTAAATTTCTGTTTAATCTTCCAAATTTATAATTGTGTACGCAGATTTTCAAAATAGACTACTTTTAATATACTTATGATGTATGATTTAGCTCAATTATTGTAATTTCACTCATATTTAAATCAAAACTTTTGTTTTAATTATTTTTTGTTTAATTTCTAACCTTTTCCTTTGGTTTTTATTCATGATTCCAGAGAAATGCAGGTATTACTCTATTTCAAGGGCGGGCGTAAAAAATCACTAAATTCTTATTGATGCCAACCATGCTTTGTTATTCCATCCAAACCAAGATTACATATACGTGGAGGCATGATTCTCTGTTCACGGTCCCATGGTATCGTATGTTAAGCCTTTCCAACAACAGCGGTTCATTATCACACGGATTTCCATTTGGAACATCTAATTTTAATTTAAGATCAGGTAACTAACAACCAATATTAGTAAGTTTAGATTTTGCCTTAATGCGCTTAGGTAGGTTTGAGCAACTGTACAAAATGACACAGGTAAATGGAAAATTTTGAGGTAACGTAATTTGCACAAATAAAACACAGTAAAGACAGTAATAAACAAATGTGAACGTGTAGAGTATGCAATTTATGCTTTCATAACAAAAGTTTTTTTTATTTCATAAAGACAACATCATGCTCCCTATCGGCGTTTGTAGGTATTATGAAAACTCCGGAGTACGTTATTGCCATTTTACTACATTTTACTTTATTTACAATTACTGCCATTTTACCGAGAGTACTTACATACTCTCGGTAAAATGGCAGTAATATAGTCTTCAATTCCATGTATCTGCTAACTGCTCAACTGAATGGATGGACTTCATGGTAAACTACAGTGATTTTATCTAAGTTTCAGTTCATATGGGATCTGAATTTAGATTGTAGACATAATCCCAACTATTTTTACGAGTGAATGCATTGACTAAACCATTTATGTTTTTAAAACGAAATGTCTCTTTACTTCTTGAAAATGTCATCAGACGCTTTGTCGGCGTTCATTTTTGTTATTGAAACTCTGGAACGCACGGTGTAGCATGTCGCAGTCAATTTTCAGTGATATTGACCCCAATGTTGTGCTCCACTTATTCATTAAACTAAGTTGATGGACTTCGTGGGAAATAGCTGTGGTTTTGACCTTACGTTTCAGTTCGTATGTGTTCTGAATGAAGATTATAAATAAAATCACAATTATCTACCAGAGATATGCTACACCATGTATTTTAATTTGTGTGAACACCGACAGGGAGTACATTTTCTCGATGTCATCTTCAAGGAGTAAAGAGACGTTGAGAATTAAGAATATTTTTCCTAAGTTAATTTGTGTAAATTCAGTTATTCAGATACATCCTGTTTTTCCTTTTCATCGGATATATATTGGACTGATCTAGAGTGGATATTGATTGGGAAATATAGGGTTTATCGAGTAAACTATATAGGCTCCGTTAGCAACGGCTGCAAAGTTTTATGAAAGGGGTAATTCTATAAAAGGTCTAGGAGATTTCTATGAATATCTGGGACAGATATTGGTTGTTAAGGGTTTTGTTTAGCTCTTATTTTATCACAGTGTAACGGTGTGGCTTATTTTGAGATGTATTGCTTCTCAAAATAAAAATATTTTAAATTTAAAATGATAGGCTTATTTCCATGGTTGCTGTAGATAACGTAATAACTTCTTGTTTGATGCATATCAATAATAGTTTATCACTCTTTTTCCAGTTTTGTCTCATTTTATTTTATATTATTTAAATCACTGCTATCAAAAAGATTACAATAGTCAAATTTCTGAATAACCGGAAGAAGAATGGAAAATATTATATGCATAGATGTAATAATAAATCATAATAGCTTCCAACGAAAAGATGTTGTCAAGCTGCAGTTTGCTAGAGAAAAAAAATGTTGTGATCGTTTCTATACTAAAACAACTTTTTTTCCGGACGAAAATGGTATTATGCGTAATTTCAAACTTGACTTGCAAAAAATATATACATAATATATAGTTTGAAGATATTATAAATAAGTAGGATACACTTTGTAAATAAAATTCATTTTAAATTCTTATGCAAATATCAGAATTTTTATGCGTATAAATACGTAAGTTCTAAAGAGATTTAATATTAATATGCCATATTCCCCGATCGCTGAGCTCGCCAACACTCGAAACTGATTTATTTTCCCCGAAACTCGAATCACATCTCAATCAGATCTTGTTTATTCTCACTCTTTGGATACTAGCGCATTTTGTCTAGCTTGGCACTGTTTTTAAAATTAGGATCTAAAAATACGAAACATATGTGTGCCGTGAAACCGTGGATTTGCGTACATTTAGGTATTAATAAGTTTAGCGGGCTTTAAAAAAATAATTGCCACATTTCTGGGAATAGTATATTAGGTACTTACTACCAAAATATACTAATACGAGGGTTGCTATTTATATTTCTGGCCTTGGCAACAGTAAGTGTTGCTAGGCGTCCGCAGACGATTTTAATCGAAAGTTTGATATTTCTAAACATAAATTCAGCAGACGATTTATCATTATAGCTTCATTTGTGTTGTTGACAGTAAATTAAAAAGTTCTTCTCTTTCAAAAAATGGAATTGAATCGTGAACATTTTCGTACCATTATTTTTCATAACTTTCGACGTGGATTGTCAAGACAAGAGTGCTTCGATGAACTTAATTCTTTATTCAGCGATAAAGCTCCATCCTACAGCACTGTAAAAAATTGGTGTAACGAATTTAATCGTGGTCGATGTTCGATCCAGGACGAATCCCGTGCAGGTCGTCCAAAATCCGTTGCTGTGCCAGAAAAGATCGATGCTGTGCGTGAACTGATAAAGCAAGATCGTCATGTGACATACCGTGAGATAGAGGCGTCTTTGGACATTAGTATGACTAGCATCAATAAAATATTGCAGGAACATTTGAGCGTAAAAATTTTTTTTCCGCGTTGGATCCCGCATAATCTGACAAACGCTCAAAAAAAGGCTCGTGTCGATTGGTGCAAGAAAATGTTGAAAAAATATGTTCAAGGTGCATCAAAGACTGTGTATAACATCTACACAGGTGACGAATCATGGATCTATGCATATGAGCCGGAAACAAAACAGCAATCAACTGTATGGGTCTTCCAAGACGAGGCAAAACCAACAAAAGTTGTTCGAGAAAGAAGCACATCGAAACAAATGATTGCCTGTTTCTTCGGCATTAACGGTCATGTGGCAACAGTGGCGTTAGAGCAACGCAGGACGGTTAATTCTGAATGGTACACGACCATTTGTTTGCCAGAAGTCATCGGAGAAATTCGAAAAAAGCAGAATTACAGGCGAATCATTCTTCATCATGACAATGCGAGCTCTTACACATCGACTCAAACAAAGGCATTTCTGACGGAGCGAAAGATCGAACTGATGGGTCATCCGCCGTACAGCCCTGATTTGGCACCCAATGATTTCTTCTTATTCCCACACATCAAAAATAAATTACGTGGACAACGATTTTCGACCCCGAAGAAGCGGTTGATGCTTTCAAAACGCATGTTTTGGAGTTACCTCAATCGGACTGGAAAAAGTGCTTTGAAAATTGGTTCAAACGCATTCAAAAGTGTATTGATCATCATGGAGAATATTTTAAAAAACAATAAAACCAATTTTGATCCTACATACTTGTTTTTTCATTATTAGGCCAGAAATATAAATAGCAACCCTCGTATGCAATGCACCTCTATCGCCTATGATCATAATTATAATAGCATAACTGGTGGTAATAATAGGTCAGTGATTTTTTTAACGGTTTTTCAAAATGAAATAGTGAAAAAAAAAACATTTCTCTTGCATCCGAAGAAAAAACAAAGGAATAGAAAAATATTGATTTAAACTTGATAAAAATTTAAATAATGTCATTCAGCAAAAGTAGCGAAAAAGTTGTTATTCTGAAAAATTCCATTTACAGTTGTAAATTTATAAGTTTTAAGAAATTAAGTATATTGAATAATGAATTAAGGGAAGAAGACGCCAGGAAGAAATATAGTAAAGTTTGTTCTGTGGTAATCGGAAATGCATGTCGAAGTAGAAATAATGTTCGCTTAAATCAGATGTTCATTCATTTCTATTAGAGGTCATTCATGCTTATGAGTGCTCAATCGCTTGATATTTCGGTTTTCAGATCTTTGTTGCCAACATGAAAAAGAAATTCCATCGTCTTTTAACACTACACGCGTAAGTGTTTTATCTAATAAGATGCTTGCTTATATGATAAAAAAAACAACCTCAGTTTGCTTTTCAAGTTTCGAATGTTTCAACAGAGCTGTTGCGCAAATTATTTAAGTGTTTCATGAACGCTTGATATTTTTCGACTTTTAAAAACATAACTACTATTTTAATGGCTCTGTGAACATCTAACATAATCTAGATTATTCCATAGCGAATAGTGTTTTCAAATTTTTTTATTTAACTAAAAAGAAATCTTCTTCTGTCTAGTTATCGCCAAGCCGTCGGCAGTTGGCTCAAAAAAAGTAGAGATAAAACTTCTGCGTTTTATTCTTCTTATTTTCTAGCTTTTCCCTCTCTGTTTTTTCCAAAGACTTATCATCGTTGCTTAGAGGTAAAAAAGATTGTTTTTAGCGTTCAAGGAAAAGTGTGATATTTATTTTTCTCTCCTCCCCTCCCCCTTATTTTTATTTTACGTTTCTTCAATGTCTGTGGGAAATATTATGTCTTCGAAACTCCCGTTTTCAAGAAGTGTGATATAATGTAATGAAGTTTTCAGTAATTGGTCTCTACGGTGAATGTCAGCAACTTTGGAATTGAAAAAAAAAGAATATTTTTATGGTTCCCTAAAAAGCGGATTGCGTGTTTAAAACAGTTTTATTTTTTTTGTTGGACTTGCAAGAAGATAAAGTGCAATCTCGTAGTTTCACTTTCTTAAATATTTGAAGCAATAAAATGTGTGAAAGTAAAGAGTTGCTTTTAATAAAATGCAAAAATTAAATTTTTTTTCATGTGTAGCAGTCCGTTTAATAAAATGCCTTTTTTGTAAAAATTTATTTTAATGTTTTTATTTTTTTATTTTATGAGTGATCGAAATTAGTTTTTATTTTATTTTCGATATGTTTACTTTAGATATCTTTTCATAAATATATTTATCAGGAATGTATTTAAATATTAAAATAAAAAATTTAGTACTTTTTCAATTGAATTCTCTCGCTTTGAAATATATCTTTCTTAAATTTGAATTTTGTAATTGTTTTTTTTAAAATTTTATTCATGATTGAATTTTCGTTTTGTTTCTGTAGTTATTTGTTTTATTTTTATTACATATTCAAATATGAAAATTAAAAATTCAGCGTTTGTAGATCTTCAGTGATTTAAGTAGTTGTAGCTTTTCAGTTTTTTTTTAGAAATAGTATCTACAATCAATGAATTCATCCGTCTTCTCATGCGATGAAATTCACTTTAGACTAATGCCTTTTTGGAGATTTATTTTTCAATTTTAGCTGTCATTAGTTACTTTTTAATAAACACATTAAATTTCAAAAAAGGAAAAGAAATCATTAGTTTTAAGTTGTTTTCGCAATTGTACTTTTTCAAATATAACCAAAATATTCAATAGTTTCAATCATTTATTAATTTATTACTTGATATGCTTTCGGTGAATTTATGTTATTCAATTAATCAAATATCGTTTTTCATCCGTTCATCATCCGAACAAAATAAAGATTTCCGAAATAAAGAGAACAAAATATTATTTGTCATGATAGATTTGCTCGCTGCTCTGTTGTGATAGACTACAGGTAGTATTATATATATATATATATATATATATATATATATATATATATATATATATATATATATATATATATATATATATATATATATATATATATATATATATATATATATATATATATATATATATATATATACAGGGCGTCGCAGTTAAACGTTTCAGAACTCCTAAGAGGGGTAGAGTGCATCCTTGCAACTTGAAATCATATAGCAATGCGGGGTTGGAAATGCTTTCCAGACGCGGTAGATGTCGTTGTACGAAAGTTCCGAGCTTTCCAGTGCGTTGGCCTCCTCGGTCACCCGACCTATCATGTCTTGATTTTGATTTCTGGGGTCATATGAAAACACTGTTTTACGACACCCCTGTTGATAATGCTGAGGAGCTGGTTGCAAGAATCGCAATAGATGCCGGAGAAATTCGAGATATGCCTGGAGTATTGCAGAATGTTCGAATGTCCATGCGCCGGGGATGCGAGGGGTGTCGTTGTAGCCGGTGGCAGAAACTTCGAACACTTACTTTGACCCATGTATTTTATGCTTTTTTCAATGTATTATTAAAACGATTTTTCACTTACGGTCTCTTTTCTTTATGGTGCTTCTGTGTACACCAACGCTTCAGGAAAGCATTTCCGACCCCACATTGCTATATGATTTCGAGTCGTCAGGATGCACCCTACCCCTCATAGGAGTTCTGAAACGTTTAACTGAGACATATATATATATATATATATATATATATATATATATATATATATATATATATATATATATATATATATATAAAGTTTGTGAACTTAAGCTTTCCTTCTAACTGAGAAATATTAAAAAATTGGAATTCATCAGAAATCAAAACATTTCTAATAAAATATTAAATACCTAAAAATGATATTTCATGCTTAAAATAGCGAAAAAAATAAAATTTAAAAACAAAATAATTATATCATAAACATCTGTTACTTTATGGTATTCAAAGTTGTTACAGAATTGCTGATTAAATGAAATCAAATAAAAATATTTCATACTGAATACGAATGTATTTAATTTATTTTTGGTTAAGAGGATTTGTAAATGCAAAATAGAGAAAATGCTTTAATTGCAAGCAATTGCAAATCTTGCGGCATTAACAATCAATAAGTTTATCCTTTTACTCGATGAAGATCTCATCAGACATTATTTTAAATATTTTGCAGTGTTAAACCCTTGAAAAGCGTTATTAAATCCTTCGAAATGGAATTTATATTCGAAACTAATGATCTCAATTCGTGGCTATTATCATTTATATGTGTGCTTTCCTTACAATTGCAAAGAGTAATTTATTATGCTTGATTTTCATATTTCTTTATGGAATTTGAATCAAAAGGAATTTTATTAGCTATTTCAATTATCGTTTTCTAAATCTATTTCATTGCCTTGGGATGTTAGAAATGTTTTGTTGAAAGTTGTTTTTTCATGAATTTCTGTTTTCTTAGCTTAATTTGAAGAGATAATTTGCAATTGAATTTTTAAAAGTTTAATTTCGTTATTTGTAGTTTGGAAATATTACTTTAATTATAAGAATTCACAACTTTAAGCAATTTAATATTATTTCAAACTTGCGAAACTTCCTTTAGTTTTTTTTAAAAATTATAATGCAATTGATGTTAGAAATCTTTTAAAATGAATTACATATGTAAACAATTAACTGTTATCTATATTTTATCAAGCATTTAGTTGAAATTAAATTTTTCGAAGCAGTATCTAGATGTAATTATGTAGTTAATGAAATTCTAAAGTTAAGCAGAGAAAAAAGGTTGTCAAAACTATTAGAATATTGTAAAATTTACCGTATTTCTGGCTCTATGGGAACACCAAAAAGCTCGGTAATTTTTAGTGAAGCGTTTTTGTAATGATTTTGATAAATGTAAAAAGATATGATTATATAATAAGTGTCGAAATTTCATAAATGTGGTAAAAATTTATCATGATATCTTAGAGCATGGGATAAAAACCATTTATTCGGTTAAAATGACTTTTCAGCTATGTATTTTTTATTAAATGAGTAGTAGTAAGAACTGTAATTTTGAAAACCTGAATTCCTGGTGTGCCGCTACCATACGAATGAAAAAATACCAAATATATGGCTTAAATACCGCATATTTTAGTTTTGCTAACTGGAATTATAGTTTTTTTAGAAATATTATATGTTTGACTTTAATACCAAATTATCTTCCTGGAGTTTTAATTGAAAATAATTTTATTAGTCATTTTAAATCTTATATACTTAATCTATTTCATTACATTGGGATAATAGAAACATTTAGTTCCATAATGTAATTGTGTGTCAAAGACATTTTAATAATAGTTCCTTACACTTTTCTTTAAATATTTTATCATCTGTAGTTTCCAAAACATTAAAAAAAAACTTTTATAAAGAAATGGTTATGAAGTAAATCTTTAATAATAAGTTTTTTTCTGAAGTTTCATTCTTTTTTCAAAATTTATGAATTTTTATGCTTATTGTGTAATCTATAAAATTATTTTTTTGCAATCTAACTTATAAAATTTAACATTTACTGCGTAATTTTATAAAATTCTATACCTATAATAAAGTTAATAAAATTCTATATCAATAATGCAATTAATTAAATTCTACATTCATAATGTATTTAATATAACTGTCTATAATGTAAGTTATAAAATTCTATATCTATAACGTAATTAGTAAAACTCTTTAGACGCAAATAAATTTATCAAGAGTTTTAGATGCAACATAAGCGAATTTTCCAATTTCAGTGTAAATTGTTAAATTTGGTATTTACCCCATATAACTTTGTATTTATCCACTTGCAATTCAATTTTTTCAATTTAATGCAATGAATAGTTTTTTTATTTTTTTATTTTTCTTCTCAATTGGTGACCATAATGCTGCTTTTGCGAAAAGTCATGTAAACTTTATAATTCTAGCTGAAGGCTTCCAACACCATTAATGGCGTACAATTTTCTGTATATTGGAGAATTTTTCTTTCTTTTTCTCATGCTATACCAATTGAATGCAAGGCCATTAGGGATTCAGATTTTCATTCCTTTGCTTGTAAATAACTTACAACATGGACAATTCATTTTTTCATTCACTAGTACAATAGATAATACCTGAAAATATATGAGAAAAGAAGAGAAAATATGCAATATACAAAAAGAGGGAGTTTCATTAATGATGTGAAAGGTTTAGCTTTGGTTTCATATCCAGATTTAAACAGAAAAGATAGGTAGGTAGGTTTATTTACGTCACACTAGAGCAGCACAATGGGCTATTGGCGACATCCTTGTGGATGATCCGAAGACATGCCATCGAAATTTCAATCCTCTGCTGAGGGGATGTCTTCCCTACTTTGGAAGCTCGACGACGTGCATGCGAAGTCGAGCACTTTACGGTAGAACAGTTTAACGAGGACCCATACCGCATACCCTCGGTCCCTACGCAGGCTGATTAAAGTGGTCACCCACTCACTTACTGACCACAGAGAGTGATGCAAGACTTCGGTGTTTTACTGGAGACCATGTCTTTATGATAAGTCTACTGCGGAACTAGACAGAAAAGAATTTTTCAAAATACTGGCAAATTTAATTTTTAAAGACTCAACAAGCTGATGTATGAAAATTTTTTTTGTCTCAAGACAGAATTAAAATTATTCATTTCTAAAATTTAATGTTTCTAGTGATTTTCATCTTTATGCTTTCTGTATTTTTTTTGCTCTTTTATTAATATTTAATGACATATTTAAACAATCCATAAGAAAAAAAAATTACATTTATTTTATTATGGATTTACCTTGTTCGCAATTTTTCAATTTCTCCTAACTACTTAATTTTGAAATCTGATTGGCGCATTACAATTCATAATATATTAGTAAAAATAATTTTTTCTTATAGAATTCTGATTGACATGAAAAAAGGTAATTGGAAGAAGGACAAGACCTTCAAGTACATTAATTATTTTTAACACGAGATACGTGGATAATGACTAAAAAAATACTAAAACTATCGTGATTTTATCTCATTTTGAATAAAGATAATTGGAAAGTTATACATTTTTCTTTGTGTAAAAAGAAATAATTCTTAAATGGCAAAGTTTAAGCGATATTAATTTGTAATTTTTATACCGATTATTAAATTTGCATAATTTTGCTTTCACTCTTTACTCTTTTCTACTTTTTTCTAACATTAACTCAATAATTTTAAAGATGCATATTTCATTTTTAAATGCAAAATAAACTTTTATTTTTTGAAATTTCTAAATTGACTTACATAACTTCTTTTTGTTTGTCAGAACTAAAAGGAAGATTTGCTGGCTTTCAGAAGAAATTAAACTGGTTTTAGATGCGTAAAAACTCGCCTTATTTGCATTTTCAAATATATTTACATTAATATTTTTTTCCCATTTGCCTTTCCCAAACAGACTTCGTTGTTGGATCTACTTTTTATAGAAGAAAGTAAACAGGTTTTATCCATGCTGTATGATGCTTTAACGTTTGTGCATTTAATTTTTATTTTATAACAGTCGTTGAATAGGCGACCCAATTTTGAGTTTACGACTATTTTTTCTATCGTAGAGTACTTTTTCGAGGGAACGAACCAGTATTTACGGTACATGGAGATGAAAACCACCAAAACCTCTCAATATTAGTCTGACGGAAAGGGGACTCTAATCCACGATCCATGTACCACTGAGGATATTTTACGTTAGCACTGTGGTGAGTGCGAGTCAGGTGCCTGATTCAAATCGACCAGCCATCGTTGGATTTGAGCCCTGCTCACCTCATTGGAAGGCGAATGCTCTATCCCCTGAGCCACCACGGCTCAACATGCAATGCATTGATTTGAAATAGGAGTAGGGATAGTTTTAAGACATAAAGTTACATTAATATTTTCTTTACTTTAAGTAAAATTTTTATGAAGATAATTTGTTGTAAAATCTGCTTGCTTTAATACGCAGTCAAGTGATTTTTTTGGAAATTTATTGAATACTGTAAATATCGGTTGTGTATGCAGTACAGTGATTCATATTGATGACTTGTATTGAAATAATACACGAAACTCGTGTAAGAAATCTCATGTAGGAAAGTTTCTGTGTATTGCTTTGTATAAAACTAGATAACAGAGAGATATAAAGAAATAAAAACTAAAACTTTTGTAAAACACTAATTTGGAGACAAGACTAAGGAAAAGTTTGACGTAAAAAGGTTAATAAATGCTATCAATAATCAACAGTATAACTTTGTATTTTTGAAACCAATCAGTAAGAATACGGAACATTTGAGGCAAGAAGTTATCTAAGTTCTCTTTCGAAGAGGAGAGAATGATGAAGACAACCCTTATTTGCTTTTAACCCCTTAACGATCGGTTAATTTTCAAAAAAACGGTCATAAAAGTGCCTATTTTTTGGCTTTTAGTATTTGTAGTACGTATTTGATTAGTTCTGCAGCTAGTTTAAAATAAACTAACCTTAAAAATATCCTGGTACTACCATCAGGTGTGTAAAATGAGAAATAAAATGTTTTCCGGGCAAAAGAAATTAATTATTTTTTTTTCTTATTGGCGCGTTACTACTGAACACTCCAGCCCGTCAATATCACGTGAGCGAGAAATAGCGGGCGAAATCTCACCCCGTCATTTTCATGGGAGCGAAAAGGAAGGGGTTAATGGAGCACACATCATCGAAAACATCTCCGGTGTTAGCCCGACAAGGAAGGATTTTTATTTTAAAACCGGCGATGGACAGCGGACTCATTTTTGGATTTATGGTTATCAATGTACTACTCCGTAACCACGTAATTTTGAACACTACCCAGAAGACAAGGAAAATCATTTTTGAAACGTTAGGAAAAAAATGTCTGTATTTTCAAACCGCTCGGAGAGGAACACCACTGAAATCTTCCACGGTTAGCTCCACGGAAAAAGGATTGTTTCTATTTCACTTCGATCATTTTACATCGGCAATGTGGTCTGCGTGACCACAGGGCTGTATATAAATCAGCCAGCTATTGCCTGCATTTAAATCTGGGTTGGAACAGAAAAAAGAGAAAAAGAAAGGAAAAAAGAAAGAGTTAGTGATGAAAGAGATGAATATAATATGTACGTTTTAGCACATGTGAAATTGTCACTAGATAAAGTATCTACACTTGTAAGATGACAGCGATTAATTGTTTCAACAATCATTTTTTATTATATGGTGGTTGATAAAGCACATTTTTTGTTCGTGTTCACATTTATGTGATTTCACTTTCTAGTTTTAATAAAAACTTTCAACGTATATCTACCAAAATTCTGTAGAATTTTAAATTCTATTTTTCTTCTAGAACTACACACTTAAAAGAAGAAAGTATAAAGTTACTTTGTTTGAAATAGTATCCGAAATACGTGCCTGGGAAAATAAAATAAAATAACTAAATTCCTTTCTTTGAAATTCTATAAAAAGAATTTTTTTTCGAAAAAAAAAATCTAAAATAAAATATCAAATCAAAGAGTTTCAAATAGCTCAATAAAACTGGATATGGTATTTCTTGATCGAAATGTTTGAGGGGGAAAATGGGAAATATAAAACTTTGATTTTTCCTGGATGAATATTTTAAATAAGGATAAAGTAATTTATTGTGAAGGAATTGTGATTCATAAATAGCATTAAAATGGTATTATTATCAATTTAATATTGTCTGCGTTTTTTTGAAAAAGCTTTATTGCCTTTTCTTTAAAGATTTAAGAGGTAGATGAGGCTAAATTATTCCAAACTAGGGCAGTAAGTTACTACATTAAACCTTCAAGATAATAAAACGAATCAGAGCTAAAATTTATACATGACGCAACAACAAAAAGAAAATGGCCAAAAAAGAATTGACGTAAGATCACGAGATCTTCATACTTCAAAAACATTGCAGATAAAATTACGGTAAAAAATACCGGCACTCCTGGTGCCTATACTATCTATTGTAAAAGTCTTTTTTACAGAAATATGTTACGGAACAAAAAATCTGATACTGCGTAATTTTTCCTGAATAATATTTTACGGTAAAAATGAAATTTACAGTATACACCCAAAGTGCTGGTATTTTATACCCCAATTTGATCCGGAATTTTTTACAGTGTAGCGTGTGAATCTCGTATACATTTAATTCTTTGTCGTCATATGTATACTCTCAGCCACTATAGATAAGAACCATACGAGTTTTACAGTATTGTACGAAACTGTTCAATTAATTTGATAAGTTATAGAGATGCAAAAATATAAAAATAATAATTTACAGATTGAATATAAGTGCAACATACTGTACAAAATTGCTGCCCGAGTTACGGTAAAAAGTGTCGGCTCTCAGGGTGCCGAGACGTTTTCACATAATATCCATTTTTATCACAACATGTAACGGAGAAAAATATCTACACCGTAATTTTTACACTATTCATAACTGTAAAAATGGCTGAATCACTTTAGTTAAATAAATACTTCAAAAATAACAGTATAATATTTTATGGAAAAAGAGGTTTTACTGAAAATGGATTTTACGGATGATGCGCCCAGAGTGCCGGTAATTTATACAGTAATTTGATCCGGAATTTTTTAAGGTGGACCATTTTTCATTTAAAAAAACCAATTGTTTTTTCCTCTGCATATATTTTGTTCCTACGAAGGAATAAATTTCGACAAGTAGGACAAATTTGTACAAATAGCACCACAAAGGGTAAAGATTATGATATTATATGCGCGAAATAGCTAAATCAAACGGAGATAGATACTATGCACGGGTGTAGACGGAAAAATTGTCAGAAATTCGAGAAAGGTTTGTGAGATATTTTTATAATAAATAAATAAAGTATGCGCTGAAAGACATGGTCTTGGTGCATATAATTAAATAAAATCATTGTTCAAATAAAAATACCTTAAAAAATCATAGTTTCTTTTAATTTCACGCAATATTAATAATTTTATTCAAATGAACAGAATTGTTTATATTCTCATTAATGTTTTACCGTTTATCATTTATTTGTTTTTCCAAGCGTTTTTATACTCAAAGAATTTATAAGTTTCATTAACCCATCTTATTCCAGATTTCAGCAAATTTCCGGTAGATGAGGGGGGGGGGACCAAGTTTCTCTTCCTTTTATAGTATTATTGACTTATTATTATCTTATTGTCTTCTTATCATCTTGTTGTCTTCTTATTGCTTTCTTTTGTATTTTTCTTCTCATATTGGATTCTTTATATTGTTATCACATTTTCTTATTAATTTATCGGGGATAGAAAGACCACCTTACTTGACGGGATTTGAATTATCTCTGAACTATTTTCTTGTCATTCATCTGTTCTCCTAATTCTTTTATCGGTTATATATTATTAACTTTGAAGCTTCAAAAAATTTCTTATTGCTATTGAAATGTAAGTGAAAAGTTAAAAAAATATTATTTTAAACATTCTTTGTGAAAATTGTAGCTTTCAAAAAATTAAAAAAATTAATTTGAGAAAAATATTAATAATTCACAAAAATTCACGCCATGTAAAATTTGTAACTCTTACTAAGGGTAAATAAAAGTTAACTTTTTAGGAAAAAAAACACATAGATTAATACTCCTTCAGGAATATTGCATTCTTGAGGTAAATATCGATTTGTTTTAAGAAAATTGGAGATAAATTACAGTTTCTTGAAAACCATATTTCGGTTAATTAAATTCACAACGCCATGATGATATTTACTATAGTTTTGCTGCTTTTCCTCTTTTTTGAGTCGAGCATCGTTTCTAGTAGTATTTTACTCATAAATTTGTGCAATTGTTAGTTTCGTTCAGTATGGTGAATATAGCATCAATGCAAAGCAATTATGCATATTATCCCCTTAACGATCGGTTAAGTTTCAAGAAAACAGTCATAAAAGTACCTATTTTCTTACACACGTATCCATATATCCTTTAAATCTTATATGAAAGCTCGATTTGGTGTTAACTTAGAAAAAAATAATCTTTCAAATAATTATAGAGTTGTTCAACATAAAATTGCGAAAAATATTATACCGAACTATTTAGAGTGAAATAAATTCAATGCAATACGTCTACATGTATTGTCCCCTTAGTAGATCTTAAGAAGATAATATGATTATGTGTAAAAAGACTTGACAAATAAATAGTTTTACAGAGAAACATATTTTTATTTGTTCAAATAGAACTTAATAGTGATGAAGAACTACGAAATATAATTAGTTTTCTTAGCGCATGAATTTCTCTTTCCTTATACTGCTTTCATTCGCAATGTTAGAAAAAACAACGATATATTTTTTATCTTTAACAAAAACAATAATTCGTTAGATATTATTTTCATTTTAACTCACAAATACTAAAGCTCAAAGGAACTATTTAATTTAAAATTTCTTTTTGTTTTAAATAAAATATAAATATTGAATATATTTATTGTCATTTAAAAAATTATTCAATTTGTTTACCATACAATAATATAAGTTTTTTCTCCAGTAAAATAATTAGGAGATCAAAAAGAAGTAGCAGCACCTTTTTTGTTGAAAGTTTAATTAGTAATTAAATAAATAATCTTTTTTACTTACGTTTAATAGTATAAAATCATACCTTAAAGAAAGTATTTAGTTTGAAACAAATTTATAATTGGATCAAAGTGTAAGTGAGAAATTTCTTTTTCATCATAGATAAAAATTAATTCATTTCAAAATAACATTCAACACTTTTCAATAAAATATTTAAGAACACGAAAGTTCTTTTGTTTATGCAAAGAAAAAAAATTACCTTTTCCAGTTTAACCAATATAAAAATATCTTCGAAATACTTTCTTTACAAAGCGTAGTGCTTTAATGAATTTATTTATGTGATTGTTTATTTTACTAAAAAATTTCGATTTGTTGTTTAAATTATGTATATGCACTTTATTCAATGAAACAAAAAGAAATGCTATGAATAATTGAGTACAGTTTGATAGAAAAAAACCTCAAGATGCATGAATTGCTTTGTGTAACCTGAATTCTTTTTAATCACAGAGGATGAAAATCAAAGAATATTAATTACTTGATAAAATATTACATCCTTCATTGCATAGTTTATGAAGAAACATTTGAAAAATACTAAGATTCACTGTATTTCGCAAGCATAAAATAGTTAAATTATAATTTAAATTATTGAATTATAATGGCATAATAGCTTTAAAATTAATATTTAATAAATAAATTTAAACATCATTAGTTCCAAATTTTTTGTTAAAATTACTTATTTATTTTTTAACAAAATTATGCTGAGAAATGTATTAAGCTAAACATAATGCATAAAATGTACGTTAATTTATTAAAATTGTAATGTTTAGTTATTAAAAACAACAACTTTAAAGCCGTAACTGAAAATTAAGGTAATAAATAGAATAAATATAGCAAAATTATCAGTCAAATATAAGGAAAGAGTTATTAGTCTAATAAACTTAGAAACTTATAATTTTTTTTGTTTAAAGTAAAGAAATACAAATAATTCGCAGAATTTATTCTTTTAATTATACATCTAATAATTTACTTGTTTAGACAAGACATTCTTTTTTGTATAAAAAAGTTGTCTTCGTGCTTCTTTAAAATATCACTTTTGCGAGGTAAAAAAGCTAATATAATAGCTGGGAAAAAAGACAAAGACGTGCTTGTATCCATTAATTGCTTCTTCTCGTCTTTTATGGTGCAACAACTAGGGCAACTAAAACTTTCTTTACAACACCGAGATCTTTTTTAGAAAATGGAAGAATAAAAATGCAATTTTTTTGTTTACTCAAAATATTTAAAAATTAATCATAATGTTTTAAAAAAATTATTATCTACGTAGCTATATTTATTTTCCACAAAAAATACTATATTATTTTTTTTATAGTTGAAAATATGAATTATTTAAAGTCACTTTGCAGATAGTCTGAATTTATAGAATGTTTAGCATCTTGAGAGTCTCAGTAACTAAAGCTTTCGTAACTTTCAAAACGCGAAACTTAATATTTTTAAAATCTTATAGAATTCTTAATAGTTTGAAAGGTATTAGACTAACAAAGTAGGCCACTTTAGTAAGTGACCCAAATGTGGGCACTATGCTTAATATAGGCACTGCTGTAAAAGTATTCTAATTCAATATTATGAACATGTAGATGCCAGTATATGCACTTAAAACACTGTAAATGGGATAAAAGTCTTCCATTTTTGCAATACAATATGCAAAGAAAGTGATGTTGTCATCATCATCATCAATGGCTCGACTTGGCCTTCTCAAGCAGTTTTTTTCAGGCTAACCTTCTTTTTCACTAGTGTTTTCCAATTTTTAGTTTTTAAGACCAAAAGGTCTTTCTCTAGGACATCTATCCATCCTAAGTTCGGCCCGCCTCCTTTTCGTGTGCCAACTGGTCTAGCATTGAAAACTCTTTTTCTGGTACGGTCTTCGTCCATTCTGATAACGTGGCCTGCCCATTTTATTCTTTGTTGTTTAATAAAGTTGATAATGTCAGAAAGTGATGTTGTCATGTACGTAAACAAATTGTTGTCATGTATTTGATACCTAAGCATATCCTTTTTATTTGAATATATCATGCTCTAATCATTTCCTTTTATTGAGAAAATAGTCTTGCCTTGCATTTTAAATTTTTGTTCATAACCGTCTATTTTCAATAAAAGAAAAATGGTCATTGGTCCAATTATGGCCAGTTAAAAATAGCCTAATAGGGCCATTGAAGGAAACCAACACATTATTCTGAACCAGATACCAAGCCAAAATCAGCACACAACTCACTACAAGAGTAATTACAACTGTTTAACTTTACCGTCCTGTGATCACACCTCCGAAAAAAAGAGGACACCTTTGCACGGAACACTTTATTAAGACTGCCAGCGCTTTATAAATTGGCAGACAATTAAAAACTAAAGCTTTCAGAATTTATAATATTTTTGTCAACGTTTTGTAAGCCTCACCACCAGAGAGCTTAAACAAAGTGGCGTTACATATAAAATTTTGAATCATTTGCAAGTAGTGGTGAGGAAAATAACTTCAAATAAACCTTACAAAATGACGAATCATACATTAAAACATAAACTTAGCTACCACTAGAAGAAAATTTCAGAACTAGAAGTAAGTTGGCAGTCCTGCCTGATTAGTTTGAAGGAACGAACATAAACTGCACAATTAGGAAAATAAGAAAGATGTTCGGTACTAAGGAATCGGATTTCTCGCAATTGGTAACCGGTGTAAGGGCCTTCTCTCTTCTAAGAGGTGAGAGGTGAGTGGTCTGTCAACACAGCCTAAAAGAAACAAGCCCTCTGCATAGAGTAATTCGGTAGTCTGACGTAACGAATATAAATTGTGCAGTAAGGAAAAAATAAGAAAGATTTCACAGCGTTCGGGCTACCAAACTGTGCAGTGGGGAGAAATTCAAAAAAAATGTCACAACGTTAGGACTACTAGATGATCAGATTCTCGCTCATGGTAAATTTTCTGGAAGCCATCCGTCTTCTAGGAGGTGTTGGGTCTTTATAGTTCACAATAGTACTTATATTGTGTTCTGTGTCATTAAGAAAAATAGTTGCTTATTGAAACACAGCAGTGACTATATTTTGAGCTTGAAGAGTGATGTGGTTTTATAAAAAGGAAAAAAAAGGTCTATTTCTGTTAGATCATCTTATGATGACTCTGAATAAAGATTTGCGCTGAATTAAGAGATCGTTTGTATGAGTTTAAAGTGTGCCCATATTAGGTGAAATGATTCCAAATACAGTCATAGGTTTCCAACACGTGCACTTTTCCTTATTGATCAGTACTTCAAATATTTAATGTCTTAAAGAATTCTGATTTTTTATCGTGCTAACTACAGAAAAAAGAATACATTGCCAAATTTCCAAATTTTTATTAGCTGAGCAAAAGTTAGATCAATTGCCCATATTTAATCTCTTAACTGCATGCATGTCAATACTTTTACGCCCGCTGCGAGTAGTGAAAGTAAAAGTAAAAAGCACGTACTTTTACTTAATACCTTACTACCTTAGCTTAGTCCTTCTTACTCAGTCTTATACTTTAGTGCATACCTCAAAAATATTTTAAAATTTAGTACCTTTACTTGACATTTCGTTACCTTTTAGGGAAAAAGTGCAAATGCAAAGTACGAAACAAGTACAAAGAAAGTAAAAAATATTCAAGTATTTGCAACGAAATTGTCTAAAATGGATATTTTTTTGGACACATTTAAAGGTTTTCTCAAACAAATTTTTCTAATAGTTTTAATATGGCTTGTTATTGGTTATTTTTTGTTATTAGTTTATTTTTAAATTTTTTTTTTTTAAAGAGTGAACGTTTTTGTTTCAGGGAGCATAAATTGCTTGGTCATATATTTAAATTTGGCTTTTGACGAGGCAATATTTTAATAAAAATTAAGACACAATTCATTCTGAACAACATATTTTTATGCATGACAGCAATATATTTAGAAGTTTCTCGAAGTATTAAATAGATCACTTGAAGTTAAAGTAATGAATTTAATGAATATATTACGAAGTAATGAGTGATTAGATAATCAAAATGTTACATTAAAATCCAACTGTCACTCACCTAGAATTTATACAGCGTTATCTGATTAAGTTTTTCACTTTAATGTTTAACAATTCATATAAAAGTACTTAGCAAGAAATAAAATTTATAAATTAAAATTTGAAAAGTAACTAATTTTAAGTGGTGAGTGAAAAAGTCAGACTTATTTACCTCAGTATCGAACGAGACATCAAATAATAATATTACAAAGAATTAATTTTGTGTTCGTTGTGCTTTGCAGACAATTTTAGTTTCAAATATTGTATTTGTTCTTAAGACGAAGTACACTTGATTTATTCATATCACATTTATTCATAATTAATTGCATTTAGTCTTCTTAATAACAAGATCAAATTATGTATCGCTGCACTTATTAAACTCAATTTAAATAGCATAAATCTTATTGTTATCCCAACCATTTATTCAACTCAATCTAAATTGAGTAAATGTTACTGTTATTCCAACCATTTATTCAACTCAATCGAAATTGCGTAAATGTTATTGTTATCCCAACCATTTATTCAACTCAATCTAAATTACATAAATCTTATTGTTATCCCAACCATTTATTCAACTCAATCTAAATTGAGAAAATGTTACTGTTATTCCAACCATTTATTCAACTCAATCTAAATTGCATAAATCTTATTGTTATCCCAACCATTTATTCAACTCAATCTAAATTGAGTAAATGTTACTGTTATTCCAACCATTTATTCAACTCAATCTAAATTGCGTAAATGTTACTGTTATCCCAACCATTTATTCAACTCAATCTAAATTGCATAAATCTTATTGTTATCCCAACCATGTATTCAACTCAATCTAAATTGCATAAATCTTATTATTATCCCAACCATTTATTCAACTCAATCTAAATTGAGTAAATGTTACTGTTATTCCAACCATTTATTCAACTGAATCGAAATTGCGTAAATATTATTGTTATCCCAACCATTGATTCAACTCAATCTAAATTGCATAAATCTTATTGTTATCCCAACCATTTATTCAACTCAATCTAAATTGGGTAAATGTTATTGTTATCTCAACCATTTATTCAACTCAATCTAAATTGCATAAATCTTATTGTTATCTCAACCATTTATTCAACTCAATCTAAATTGCGTAAATTTTAGTGTTATTCCAACCGTTCTTTCAATGAAAATTACTTAACGGTTTAAAATTCTTCTCATTCACTTAAGGATTATTTATATTCCAATTAACAATAATAACTTCATGATTAAAACTCTTATAACTTGGTTTTTTCAGATTACTAATGAAACCTGAATCATATGTAGAACTCTCTTGGGATCTAAAAAGTTTTGAAACTTAGTTGCTTCTCCGGAATCAAGAGCTTATGATAAAATGCTTGATTTTTCTGGTGACTGTAAAGTAGCGATTAGGAGTTAGTTTAAGTTTTAAGTTCTTTTGTTTACCATTTAAAATACTGAGTAGAATTCTTTCTGAAGGAGTTAAATGGATAAAGTGCAAAAGGAAGAAAAAGAATGAAATTTCGCTTGACGATTTACTTTTACTTGGTGATGTGCTGCTTATTTTAGTACAAACAAACAATGTTTCGAAATTTGATTGCAATAAATGCTGAACGATATCAAGTAGAATTCATGCTTCATGAGACACTTTTTAATTGAATTAATTAATTTGCCAATTTTTTTTTACTCAAATAAAATTTATCTAAGATCACGAAAATATTATACATATCTTTATCAGTACAATACCTACGATATCATTGAATTCAATACTTATCTTAGCCGATTGTGACTATAATATTATCGAATTTGATGAATATCATTATTGAAAATACACGCGGAGATATTGTATTTAATATTTATTGTTAATTAACGAATGATAATAAAAATGAAATTTAGTGAAAGAGTTTCTGTACATTTACACATTATATATATATATATATATATATATATATATATATATATATATATATATATATATATATATATATATATATATATATATATATATCATACATGGTCTCTTAAAGTTTCAATTTAAAATCATGCAAAACTCAAATTTTACGATAAATTCCTATTCAAGGGATTTAAGTAAAAGTTACACGGCTTTGGAAATTAGCTTAGAGTTAATTAGCGACAATGCTTAGTATATTGCTATTAGGTTTCATCTCTGAAACGACAAGTGTACCGCCTCTTGGCATTTCAGATTGGCATCTAGATTTGTTAAATCGGCACATTTTGTTATTTTGAAATATTTTGTCATTTCCACAAGGAAATTTAACAGCAAGGGCGAGGATATCCCTAAAAAAGTGTTAAGTTTGTATTTACCACAACAGTTCTTTCTAATAAATTAATGACTCCGATGCTTTTAAGGCATTTTAATCTATTTCAAATCAAAAAATTTTCTTTTGGATTTTTTTTTTGAAAAAAACAATAACTCATTTTTGAAAAGAAGTATAACGGAATTCAAGTTGAAGCCCCTAAGAAAGTAACTTAAAATTCAGCAACACAAAAAATATTATTGGAAAAAAATAAAATATTGATGTAATAAGTAAAATATTATTGGAAAAAAGGAAATACAATAGTAAAAATAAAATATTAGTGTGAAGTATCTCTGAATATTGAATATATAAATGTCGTCATTGTATTTAGACTACAGCTCGTTTAACTTATTCAGTTTAGCTTGTTTGGCTTGTTTGTCACGTATAAGTCTTAAAAAGTTTTAAGAAACATTAGATAGTGTCATGCAATCTTATTTTATTGCTTTTGTCACTAACCTAGCTGATTTCATGTCCAACAAAATCGTCTTCGTGTCCCTTTAGAGCGCCACTTTACGCCCAAAAAAGTGCAAAAGTAATGGAATATTGATTCGGTCAACGACGTGTTACTTTCTATCAATTGCTTTCTTCGTCATTTAAGTGGATTGCTTACAAATTTATTGCAATATACGTTGTTGTGATTAATCTGGAAAATGGCTGAATTATTTAATGAATTTCACTTATTCGGATAGAAGACGTTAGTTCATTAAGCAATTAAATCTCGTAAGCATATAACATTCATCCCTTCAATTATTACACATTCAAATTGAAAACGAAAGCAATCCTCTCAATTGCTTTCTTCTTCAATTATGAGGAATGCTTACAAATTTATTGCAATATACGTTATTGTGATTAATCTAGAAAATGGCTGAATTATTTAATGAATTTCACTTATACGGATACAAGACATTAATTCATTTAGCGATTAAATCTCATAAGCATAGAACATTCACTTCAATTATTATACATTCAAATTGAAAAGGAAAGAAAATCCTCTCAATTGCTTTCTTCTTCATTTATTAGGATTGCTTATAGAAATAATGTAATATGATAATTCTAGAAAATAGCTGGATTACTTAATGAGTTTCACTTATCTGGATATAAGACATTAATTAATTTATCAATTAAATCTTGAAAGCTTATTATAAATGATTACTTCAATCAATAATAAATTAAAATTGGAGTAACATTACTTCAGAAAATAAATACAAATTGCGTTTATTACTTCAATCATGAACTACTTCAGTTGAATAATTAAATGAACTGAAATAACTGTTCAGTTTTGCCCCCATATAGGTTTTTTTTCTAAATATAGTTTAAATTTCTAAAACAAGAATTATTTTCAAAAAGTCAACTTGAAAAAGATAGTGTAATCAATAGCAAATACTTTAAATTAGCTTTAAATTCTTCAGTTTAGAAATAAAGTAAATAATAAATGATTTTATTGCTTATCCTTCATCCTCTGCTACTTACGCTACAGATAATGCGTTAGATACTTCTTTATTTGAAGCTTAGATGTTATAAAAAAAGTTCAAATGTAAGTACATTAAAATTTTTCTTTGCAACTTACAACATATAATGGATTAAACAAATTAAAAAATTTCAGCGTTGCACATCGATCGGTGTAGATTTTTTTCTTTTTGTCTTAGTAACTGCAGAAAAATGATCACCAAAATTTGAAGAGATTATATGATGGTAGAAAGATATCCAAGAAACTATTTAAAAAAAAATAGTTTATAAAAGAAACTGAAACAGATTTAATTATTAGCTCTTTTTCCTAGTTCATTTCTTCAATTTCATTTTAACATCAGAACATTAAAATTTAATTTTTGAAAATATTTAGACAAATATGAAATAATATTTAATATAAAATGACAGAGCGCGTTTGTCTTGAAAATTACATATAAAAAAAGATTAGCCGTGATTTGTGAGAAAGCAACGTATTTAAAAATATTTGAACTTTCGATTAGCTTGTTTACGTCTTTAGTTGGTTAGTAGTTGGTTTATTTACGCAAATAGTTCATTTATAGATATGCAAACTTTTAATTTTTTATAGTACAATAGGGATATTTTTTGCATGTTTTAATTTAATTTTTGAATTTAATTTGAACTGGTTATTTTTCATGTGAGCGCTCTGCAACTTGCTTACACGAATTATTGCAAAAAGTTGGTTGTGAATGTAAGGAGCTTGCTTATACAAGCTCCTATTTTTTTTAAAAAATAATTCCATTATTTTTTTTAAATTGAAATTGTAAAATAACAGATAAAAAGCTAGAATAACACAAATTTTGTCTCAACTAAAAAATAACATAAAAAAACTGGTAATGCCCGCAATCTGTTTTAATATTAATAATACTGCCAACTTATTTCTGTTAACGTTAAATTCCTTAAAAATTGTATTACTTATTCTTTATTGAATATGAAAAAAAAATATTGATTCATTCGTGAAAGTGTTTTAAAACTACAAATCATGCTAGCTCAAAATCGATCATACTCAAGTCCACATTAAGTTAGCATAACAAATAAAATAAAAATACAATATTTCATCAAATTTAACAGCATAATATTCAAACTGACATGCCTAAACAGAATCTAACATCACATTTAACTCTGAACATAAACTTTTAAAGCAAATAACTTGGTAAGCACAAGATATTTTAATGTTAAATATGCCAATATATAGGACGTATCAGACGTATCAGATTTTGTATCTTGAAGAATACAGTACAAAGCATAATTTCAAATCAACTTTAAAAACATGCTGGATGAGAAACACTATTTATTATCTCAAAATATTAGATGTACTCACCTTACTTGTTTTTCTTAAACTTTATATCTTGAGCACAAATGTGCAATCTCATTTAGTTGATTCAATTTGAATTATCATAAAATTTTTTGTTGTTTTTATGTTCTTTGCAAGGTGAGTTCATTAGTTTTTCAATTTTGCAAGTTTGCTATTCAACATGATATAAACGACCAGAAATGAAGCACAAAACAAATCATAACAGACGAAAAGTAAAAATAATAGCAAACGAAACAAAGCACAAATATAACCAGATAAAGTGTAGAAAGAAAATATTGTATTTTCACTTGTTTACTTATTGCTTTATTGAAATTACATACATTTGCAGGCTTGTATGCTCAATTTTAGGCTTATAAGCCTTTGTCAAGAAGGAAGACAGATAAAACAATTCTGAGAAGGACATCACGAAGAATACAACCAGATTTAAGGAGGGATTCGAACCCGATACCTCCACGCTTTGTACAGCGTTTTGCGGGGCAGTATCACTCGGTCTGGGAGGCTCTTTGTTTATTTCTTTATTAGTATAACATACATTTGCGGGTTTGTGTGCTTAATTAAAGCTTATAAGCCCTTATCAAGTAAGAGGGCAGATAGCGAAATGCAAAGAAAAACATCACAGAGAATACATATAGAGTTATGGTGGGATTGGAACCCGCCACTCCCGCTTTTAACAGTGCGTTCGGCGAGGGATACCGCTCGGTCAGGGAGACCCCTAGACTTCTTCATTGGTACAATATGCATTTGCAATCTTGTGTGCTCAATTAAGTTTTATAAATCTTTGTCAGAGCCGTGGTGACATAAGGGATAGAGCTTTCGCTTTCCAATGAGGCGAACAGGGTTCGAATCAAAACGATGGCTGGTTGAAACGAATTCAGCACCCAGCTCGTACTGACCACAGTGATGACTTAAAATATCCTCATTGGTGGACCGATCGACGGATCATGGGTTAAATTCCCCTTGCCATCGGGCTAATCACTGCTTTTTGCCGTGGTTTTCCTCTCCATGTTATGCAAATGCTGGTTAGTTCCATCAAAAAGTCCTCCACAAAGGCAAGTACTCGATCCAGGAGTTCCCTTGTCTTCTGTATTACGTTCAAAATTACAAGGCTATTGAGTTGAACATTGAAAATTGTGAACCCAAAATTGGGTCGGCTGTTCAACGACGGTTATAAAATATAAAATACAGTTAAACCCCGCTATAGTGAACCTTCAAGGGACCAAAATTTCGGTTCACTATAACTGGGAGTTCACTATATCCGTTACGCAGACAACTTAACTAATGATTCCCAAACTCCTCCCTTTTATTACACATTATTCAAATAAATGACTGAAAAATATTATGTAGTAGCAAAAATTGTGTTATTTTTTTATTACTCTTCGTCTTGCGTACAAAAAAAAATAGTAATCCTTAGCTGATGAACAATCCTCAACATCAGATATGGAAACACTTCCTGACTCTCAGATAATTTTGCCTGAATTTCTGCTATTCCGCTTTTTAAACCTGTCTAACTTGCCATTCACGCACATAAAAGTAGTCGCACAAAATCGCTTTGCAAATTCATCGACATTTGCCTGGGTTGGAAACATCTGCTTGGTTTGTTTAGGGATGGGAAAGTTATATAAAAGAAGCAAACAAGAAAAAATGCTTATCGCTACATTCCCCTCTATAGATGGTTTTAAAAATTGGTATATATAAACAAAATTGTAATTGGTATATGTTACAAAATATCTGTAGTAATTTACAGTTATTTTGAGGTAGAAATTTCAAAATTATTACAAAAAAATGATGAAAAAAATCAGTCGAAGACAGAAAAAAGTTCATTATATCCAACTTCCTCACTTTTTTGGTTCACTATATCCAGAAAAAATAACATTATACGTGTATAGCAAGGCACGGGACTGAACACTTTGTTCACTATACCCGGGAGTTCACTATAAGCCGTGTTCACTATAGCGGGATTTGACTGTATAAACCTTTGTCAATTAAAAGAACAGATAACACAATACAGAGAAAGACAGCAAGGAGATACATCCAGGGTAATAGCGGGATTCAAACCATTTAGCACCATACTTAGCACATGACTTGTTAACTTATTAATTGTAACACTTGCATATGAAGTCGTGAGTGTTCAGTACAAAGAATGGCTTATTAGCCCTTGTAAAGATGATGGACATATAAACAGCTAGTACACATTAGAGAGGGAAAGCGCAAATATGCACGGGTTACGGCAGAATTCAAACTCACGATCTCTACATAACAGCATTCGGTCGCAGGAGTGCTTGTCCGCGACTAAAGACTAATGGAAACATTCCCCGAATTTAAGATAATCCTACTCATTTCCAAAAACAGCAAAATACATATTTGTTTTAGCTATATTTGATTTTTTTCAATTAGATTCATTACCTGCTAGAAATATATTGTGGAGCATTATTTTTAGAACAGAAAGCGGAGTCGAGCACCGAAACGCAGATTTAGCGGAGTCGACAATCGAACCCTGTCCCCTCTGAACCTGAGCACGATTCTTTAACCACTGGACTACCATCACCTTGATTGTTGTTGTTGTTGTTATTGTTCATTTACGTCACACTAGAGCTGCACAATGGACTATTGGCAATGGTCTGGGAAACATCCCTGAGGATAAATCGAGGACATGCCATCACAATTTTGATCCTCAGCAGAGGGGATGACACCCCCACTTCGGTAGCCCGACGACCTGCACGCGAAGTCGAGCACTTTGCAGTAGAACAGTTTAATGAGGATCGATACCGCACACACTCGGTCCCTACGCAGGCTGTGGTCATCCACCCGCTCTCTGACCGCAGCCAGTGATGCTTGACTTCGGTGATCTGCTGGGAACCGTGTCTTAACGATCAGTCCACTCGGGACTCACCTTGATTGATAAATTGAAGTGGTTAAATAAAACACTTCAAAATTCTACGGTTTCTTTTGCTTTGCTTTTAACTATTCTTCTTAATTATATTCGGAAAAAATCTTTTTCCTCTGCTTTACTAAGATTTTTTATATCAATGTTAGTATTTCTCTCCATTTCTTTGTAAACTGGTATCAAGGAATTTAATTCTAACAGGATAGATAGGGGTGTTTCACCAATAGCCCATTGTGCAGTTCTAGCACCATTTAAATGAAAGTACCAAGTACAATCGAATTGAGCCCTCCTCCCAGGATATGTTTTGAGTAAAAAGATAAATTTGTTTCCAATTCAATTAAACACCTGCTTGATGTAGTTCCTTAACTATTCAGAGACTTAAATTTGGAATTATTGATACATTCCAATTCGAATATTTAGCCTGTTTTCATCTATTATGTCATATAAGTTCATCCTGTTTCTCTAAGTTATTACGCTAAATTCGCACTATTACAATTAATCGCTTACATGCTGCCTAGATGTAAGGTTTGATTTCAGTCAACTCGGCGTCTATTTCTTAGTTTCATATATATTTTTTCGTATGATATTCTTCGGCAAAGCAGAGTTTATAAAGGACTTGATCGTAAGACACAGTTCTTTATAGAACAATGAAGTCAACGATCATTGGCAGCTGTCAGTCAGGGTGCGGGTGACTACTTAGGAGCTTGAACCTGTGATCCTCTTCATCACAATCCAAAATATCAAACAATAAAATAGTTAGAAAAAATATATCACAAAGATTACAGATGGATTTGAACCTGCTGCTTTTACCTTACAGAGAGTTTGGCACTTTGGTTCATTTACTCCTTTATTCAATACATTCATAAACTTTCTGTTTCATAATATATATATATATATATATTTTATACATAATTCATGAATGATGGCTCACTCACTTTGATAGTCCGAAAACCTACGTAATTAGAACTTTACGATAGAACAGTTTAATGATCGACTTCACGCAATCTCGACCTCTTCGTTGACAGATCAAATTAGTCACCCACTCGCTCACTGACAGCTGCCAGTGATGCTTTGTTTCGATGATCTACTGGGAATCGTGTTTCACAATCAGTTCAATATGGGACTTATTAACATACATGTGGGGACTTGTAGTCTAAATACAAAGAACGAACCATATACGGTTGCTATGGTGAAGGAGAACGGACAGTACAGATTAAAGATGACTACCACAAAGATACATTTGCTGTTACTTCAGGATTCGAACACGCCACCGCCATACTTCAGAGCATTTGGTATTAGGTGGATGTCCCTCAGCCACAGACTCGGCTTATTGAAAAGGTTGGTACTTTATTTACGTCACCTTTGAGCTGCAGAATGGGCTATTGGCGACGGTCTGGGAAACATTCCTGAAGATGATCTCAAGACATGCCATCTCAATTCTGATACTCAGAGGTGGGGATGGCTCCCCTGCTTTTGTAGCCTGAAGATCTGATCACGAAGTCCAGCCCTTTACGGGTAGAACAGCTTAGCGAGGACCGATACCGTGCAACCTTGGTCCTTATACAGGCTGATCAAAGTGATCAGTCACCCGTTTACTGATTGCAGCCAGTGATGCTCCACTTCGGTATTCTACTAGGTCTTTACGACCAGTCCATTGAGGGACCGGCTTATTGCAAAGAACTTCTTGTCCTAGCGTCTAGTTGATAAGCGTTGGTGGGGATGAACAAAATTTGTTTAAGCGATTTTTTAAAATAGTATCAAATTTATCCACAGTGTTTAAACAGTGCTTACCTACTTAACCAGCTTATAACGTGATTCATTGTATTTGTAAATGCAATAATATTTTATTTAGGACTTCGGATCTGTTGACCTGCTTATTTTGATGATAATTATTATTTAGATGTCTCCCATTCGGTAAAATATCTTTTTTTATCTTTCTTTTTTTATCTTATCTTTTTATTACAATATAATTTTATTTTGGACTAGAAAAAATGTTTTTAAGAAATATTTTAAACCTAGTTTTAAAATTATATACAGCTTACAAAATATTTATAACATAAAATAGTTTTCAGTTGAAAAGTGTTCAGTTAAAAATAGTAATATTGTAAATTGAGAAAAAGAATCCAATTTTGTTTTGAGCAAACGATATTTAAATAGCGTATTACCAAAATCTTTTACTAATTTCCACTTTCTGAACATTTTAATTTTCTTAAGCAAATCATAATTAAACAATGTATAAGTCCTTTTCCGCCTTTCGAACATTTAGTTTTGAGAAAAGTAGAGAGAAACGCTGTTTTAAATATTATTTATCATGTTCATTGAGCATCTCATTATTTTTATTTATACATTTAATTATATTCTTTTAAATATACTCAAAATGTCTCTACGAACTCTCATCTTCTGGCTAAGGGATTTCAGAATAATATTTTTTATATTTCAGGATCCATTTTTGGCATAGTGTAAGATCCATTTTAGGTATAGTTTAGGATCTATTTTAGGTATAGTTTAGGATCGATTTAAGGTATAGTTTAGGATCTATTTTAGGCATAGTTAGGGATCTATTTTAAGTATAATTTAGGAATACGAAATTCAACTCGAAGATAGTTCCTTAAGACGATTTTGCAGCTGAGATACAATTACATATTGAAATTTTATGCAGATTTTTTATAGTTTTAAATATAACGATATCTTTTCATTCATTAATTAAAATTTTTTGCTAAGCCGATTGTCACTAGAAAAAAAGAGGAAGACCAACATTTAAGTGGTCGGACTTATTGGAAAATGACTTCAAAACTATAAGATTGCTAAACTGGAAATCCTTAGCCAAGAAAAGAACAGATTGAGATAAAATTCCGTTAAAGACCAGGGCCCACGCGGGGCTGTCATGTCAGTGAGGAAAGAAGGATAAATGACAAGATATTTTAGAAATAGGTACATACTTAAATATATATACGTCACGTGCTGGGCGAAGCAGTAGATTTTCTATAAGTGGAGCATATTTTATTTATAATTCTCTTACATCCAATTTCAGATTTTTCGGATGTAAAAAAAATCAGTGTCTTACACTGATTTTAATTAATTTACTCTGCATTTTAATTTGGTTTTGTAATAAAATAAACATTAGCGAGGACATGCTAATCGAACAAATGAAAGAGGACAGAAGCAATTTAAGAACGAAATTTGAGAGAGCTCATTTACTTTCTCTGTACACTAAATAACTAAACGAAACTTTAATTTGCTTCCCAGAAACTGTTTAACTTACTCCAGAACATCAATCTCTGCCATAAGACACGAGTAACATAGTTAAATGTACTTGTGTGTGCTCTTTGTCCCTAAACTGTGTGTGTGACAACTTAAATTTTCTCAAAAATACCTGGAATTCTTGAAGGGCAAATCCCTTTATCGATTCGCTTTGACTCAATAAGGTTAGATGCTGTAACTGAGGTGATGACTTGAATAAAATGGGTATTAAAAAGAAAATTACTATTTCGCTATAGGCACATATTTAGTTCATTATTGGTACACTGAAAATAGCTTCATTCGTTATCAGTTCGTAAAAATTAATTATTGGTAGGTAATGATTCAATAATTTACAATAAGGACAAATTAAATTAAATGATTTTATTACTGGTATGTAATAAATGAAATCTTTGGAATTGGTTTGCGATTAAAGAAATTTGTATATGCAATTGTTACTTAGAAAGTAAATTAGTTTGCTATTGACACATAAGAAGTGTCTTGTGGCTGCTATTTGTAATTAAACTGTTTGTGCGACAGCTTAAATTTTCTCAAAATTGCTTGGAATTCTTGAAGTGCAAATCCCTTAATCGATTCGTTTTAACTCAATAAGGTTTGATGCTGTAACTAAAGGGATGAATTGTGGAAAATGAGTATTGATTGAAAATTGCAAATTCGTAATCGGTGCATAATTTATTCCTTATTGGTACATTGAAAATTACTTAATTTGCAATTAGATTGAAAATATTAAATAATTATTGGTGGATAAGGATTATGAAAAGATGCAAAATAAATATTAACTGCAAAAAGATGTGGATTAATGAACGAACAAAACAAAGATAATAAAAATTTACAAAAATCAAATAATAAGCGGGTAATATGTATCGATTACTTTAATTGTTAATTGTAATAACTGAATAAAATTTCGTAGTTCTAGCTCAAATATTTATAGAGACATAGACATTTTTATAAAAAATTAATTTGTCTGTCTTACTTTTTTTGGTTCCGCAGTGGACTGATCGTTAAGACACGGTTCCCAGCAGATCGCCGAAGACAAGCATTACTGGCTGCGGTCAGTGGCCGGGTGGGTGACCACTTGGATTAGTCTGCGTAGGGACCGAGGGTGTGCGGTATTGGTCCTCGTTAAACTGTTTTACCGTAAAGTGCTCGACTTCGTGTGCAGGTCGTCGGGCTACGGCAGCAGGGGTCCCATCCCCTCTGCAGAGGATCAAAATTGTGATGGCATGTTTTCGGATCATTCTCAGGGATGTTTCCCAGACCGTCGCCAAAAGCCCATTGTGCAGCTCTAGTGCGGCGGAAATGAACTACAACTACAAAAACTTACTTTTTTTACTGTAACTGCTTAAATATTCAGTAAAATTAAACAAACTTTTTGGAGCAGTTTAAAATTAAATACGAAAATTTTGTTTTAAAATTTGAAAAAATTTCGCTTAAAACTACGCAAGACATGAGCATTCAAAGTACTTTTGCACTGCACATGCACGAAAAAAATTTTTTTTTTCTTCATAATTTTGTAGTGATTCGTATTTTGACGACTGATGAAAAAAGTCTTATTTTAATATTTTAAAAACATTAAAAGTTTGGAGCAAAATTTTCTACGTAGTTTTGCACTTTTCAAAATAAAGCTCAAAACTGTCAGGGGTTTCACACAAATTTTATTTTGTTCTTGCTGTTCTGTTATAAGGTAGTGTCATTTGCGATACTATAAAATAAAATTCGTGGAAAACCCTGGAATGTATACTTATAATCTTTTAACCCTTTCATTTAATCAAATTAATATTTTAATAAAAATGCTTGTGATTTGAAAGAAATAATTAACGTAAAAAGCTTTAAACAAATATTTGACACGTTTACCAACTAAGAGATTCTCCTTACTTTTTGGATTTATTATATTTAAATATATTAAATTCCTCTTAAATTTATTGCAAATACTTTAATCCCACGTTTTATCGATATAAAAAAAATTCATTAATTTTTATCCAACTAAAAAAGGCTTAATGTTATTAGAAAAAAAGAAAGGGAGAATTGATCGCTAACCAACTATTTGTGCTCATTTAAACTGAAAATTTATGATCTTGCAATAAATTCTGTGAATTAGTAGTTACTTAGAAGCAGGAGAGAGGAACGAAAAGTCGTCGATTCAGGATATTTTCATTTTCCGATCGGGTGGTTTTAAGTTTATCTCAAAATAGAGAAAGATCGAGTCAATTTAATATTTCTTTCTTGAGACTTGAAAAGTAGAAGGGGGAGATGGTAGTGACTTATGATTTCCTTACTTTTGACGTATGTAATAAATTTCGCCATAAATTATGGCAAGGAACGGTGTAAATGATAATAAAGTGGATGATATGGAATAACAAAACTGAAAGTTTAAGCTTTAGGCAATTTGGCGATTTTATTTTGGCGGTAAATATTAAATATGGAAAACATCTCTCAAGAAGTAAGTGTAAAGAAAAGTTAAAATAATAAACACTATCTCATATTTTAAGAGCATATGCTGAAAAAGAAAACATATTTGTTCCGTGGCTTTACAAAACTTGGAATTTAAATTAAGCGAAAGCCAAAACAACGTAACCACCAAATCACCGAAACAACGGAACCATAATATATGTATTCTGAAACATATTATTGTGCAACTTTGTTATGAACTTATGAAAGTGAAAACTGAACGTTATGTTGGTTCAAGGTCAATAATAGTATGGTGCGTTCAAGTTTCAGAAACATTATAATATGACTGAATAGGCTTGAAAAAAATTTAATTACCAAGTATCGGCACGTATTGAACCATAAGTTGTAAACACGTTGAAAGTTTACCATGCTGAAAAAATGCTGGTAAAGAAATCGTAACTTGCTGAAAAAAGAAATTGTAACTGTAGCGCATATTTAAAAAAAACGTACAAGTTTAATTAAGAGAAAAGCTATAACAATGTAACCACTACCAGAAAAAATTGTTCGCCATTCGACCATAATATCAGTATCTTGAACAATAAAATCGCGCAAATTCGTTATGAACTTAATGAAGTGTTAATTGGACAATGTTTTGATTCAAGTTCAATAATATTATGGGGCAATCACGTTTAAGAAGTGTTAAAATATGACTAAACACGCTCCAAATTGAAAAAAACAATTATTACTGTGCATCGGCTTATGTTGAATCATAAGTTGTAAACAAGTTTAAAGTTTTACATGCCGAAAAATGAAACAAAAACAAGCAAAACAAACTTTTTCTAACAAAAAAGATGACTAATTAAGTTGTTTTTCTTCCTTTTAGGAGGATGTTTTACAGCAGGACAAGCGCTCATGGCAAATTCTGTTTCACTTATATTTGTATTTTAAAATATAGAAAAAAAATGAGTTCTGGTTCAATTAAGAATAAACCATTAAGTATCAAATGAGAAAATCTACCAAAATGTTTAAAAAAAATGGCAGAATTACCTTCCTACTAACTGATCCTTCTCCATTTGATTGCAAATTGACATTTTTAAGAACTTTTTTCAGCATTCGAAATTTCACGGTTGCAATCTGTCGTGAGATAGGGATATACTGGACATTTTGTTTGTGTGGATATGCTAGACTTTTTGCTTCAAGCATCACTGTGGTGCTGTCATCTATAGGTGAAAAATATCGTATTCCAATAGTCCATGGTCACCAAATGGAGAGTGTAAAATACTGGAAACTCTTCATACGCTGAAAAAAGGGAAGAAATATTATGGTATCAATGCTGCGATTCAATTCACCGTTCATGGTGAGATTGGCGGAATAGTCCTCTTGGTTATTAAATGTATCCGGCTGCAAGAAACAAAGTGGAATCATAAAATGGGCCTAAGTGCGGCGGATAAAATATGTCGGTTGTTTAATCGTATTAGAATAACACAGTAAATAAACGTTTTTCTCACATTAAGCAGTTTAAATAATATCTTTTTTTATGGTTATTAAACAGTTTTGGTTGAATGTGATCAAATAAAATTGAGCAAATTGTCATTTAAAAATTTTTTTCGCAAAATTTCGAAAATTTCTAAGAGTGAAGAAAACATTTCATTTCTTCAAAAGAAGAAAATTTATATATTTTATGGTTATATTTGATTCCTCAGTCAAGTTTTTTTGTCACGATTCAAGGGTAATATGGATTCATAGAAAAAACTAAAATGTACCACGTTCTCATATACCTGTCTGTAATTGTATTGTGTGTGAACTATTTCAATTTGTAAAAAGCAAGAGTTTACAGAAGTTTCTTTAACCGACTGAATATAGTTAAGTAATTCGGTTTTTAAAACTATTTGACACAGAATACAACGCAAGCTCAATTCAAATTTCGTGTGAGTTAAACAAATTATTGAAACTAGCTTCAACGAAAGTTTAAAAGCATTCTTTGCAAATAATAATTTTATTTCTGAACATAACTTTTATGAAAATTAGTTCTGAGTTTCATTCAGTTTTGGTATTCCTTGACTCTTGAAAAATTTACCTTTTTACGTATAACATAAGGATTAGATTACACTGAAGCATGCTATTGATTCTTGGCAGTACCTCATTGTATTTTTTTTCAATTCCTTGAAGGTATTATTCAGCATAGATATTTAATATAAAATTAACGAGTCACATTTTAAAATGTTTAACTTTGTATTCTTAATATTCAAATATTTTTTTAAAAAAAGGCATCGCTATTGTTTTATAATCCATTCAAGAAATTTTTAAATCATTAAATCCATAAATATACCATATTTTTTATTATTTCTTTTAATCTATTTTCGATTTTTTTTTAAAAATTATCTATAGGGTGCCGTGGCGGCTCAGAAAAAAAAGCATTCGCCTCTTAAAGAGGTGACCCAGGTTCGAATTCCAGTGATGGCTGATTAGTACGAATTTTTCTCCAATCACATTGATGACGTAAAATGTCCTTAGTGGTTGATGATCATGGGTCAGAATCCCCTTGCCATCGGGCTGACTGTGGGAGATTTTCGTGATTTTTTTCCTCTTTGTTTAGCCCTCTACGAAGGTTGCATTTTTTTCCAATGCTTGATCCAGGAGTTCCCTTGTATTTTTGGGTCAAAATTCCAAATCTACGGAGTTAAGCATTGAAAGTCGTAAACTTTGAATAGGATTGGCTGTTCAGCGCCGGTTATAATATAAAATAAAATCACCCGTTGATCAAAAAAAAAAAAAAAAACAGAAATTTATATGCAATTACCTTTTTTTTAAATTCGTAAAGCAAAACAATACGTTCATTATCCTTTGACTCTATGAACACACAATTAAAATCTGCAAAATTCAAATGAATCCAATACGGTGCTACTTTTATTAAACCTCCGGGAAATTAAAATCGTCCCAAACTAATTAAGCAAAGGCTAAATAATAATGAAAAAAGACCTTTAATTTTTTCCCCTTCTGAAATGAATATTTAATATACGTAATTTATGTACCTCTTTTATGCCCGAGAAACTTAAGTTTAAAATGGGAAGGATCAATCAAAATGTCATTCTATTCACAATTTTATAGAGAAGGTTCCATAAAAATGTAAAGAGGGGTTGAACTATTTGAACTAGCAGTTTCTAGAAAAGATTAAAATTTACGAGTCTCAGTATTAATACATCTGGAATAGGGTTACAATCCTTAAATGGTAGTGCCTTTCCACAAAGTGATAAAGTATTCCGTTTTTTTTTCGGTTTTTATCTGCAATGAATTTATTTTAAAAGCCTGAATTTTGAAAGTTATTATAAAGGTAGCTCATGTCACATGATCGATTTTTCTACCTTAATGCTAATATGGCTTCTAATGTCAGATGACTTCTTTTTATTTTAAACTAGCTGAATTCCTGTTTTTTGGACTTTGTGAAAAAAGTAAGCAATCAATAAATGATTACAAAACGACACTTAAATCATGCGAAAAGCTTAAAAACATACACCAATACAATAAATAAACATAAAATAATAACATTTTTATTTTTACTTCTTTTCCGTGGCTTTACGTCATTAGATTAAGCAAATCATTATTATTATTTTATACTGTTAAAATAATGATTAACTCTATTCAGTATCATTTGGACTGATGTTGTTGCTCAAGTTCAACGCATGATAATCAACGTTTTACCACAATTAATTCATTTTCTCTAGCATTTATCATTTCGAGGGGCTGTAAGAAATATCTATCCACAATATCTATTATAAAACTGTACAGTATTGCCGCAGGTTTTGATAGGTCTATCCACAATATCTATCCACAATATCTATCTGATAGGTCTATCCACAATATCTATTATAAAACTGTACAGTATTGCCGCAGGTTTTGATAGGTTCTAAATATTTTTTTTCCTCCAATGCCCACCTCTGTTAACATTCGTCAATTCAGGCATTTACAGGGCAATTTTGTTGGCCTCTCTTTCAAGGGCACCATATTAGGTGGGCCAACGTTGCTCCTACGGTACGGATAGATAGCACAGAGAAGGAAGGAACATCCATGCCTTGCCCGGGATTCGAACCCAGAACCTTTCTGATGCAAGGGCAATTCCCTAACCCCTACACAGGCCGGTCGGTGGTTCTAAATATTCTAATATTATAAATTGTACCTACATTACTATATTTGAAGCCTATTAAAACTGTACCAATTACAATAATACAATTTATGCTTGTTGCGAATTTCAATTAAGCATCATTGGTTTCAAATACATGTTTCGCGTATCGAATTTTTGAAAATTGTGAAATTATCTATGTATATATGTACGTGTGTCTCAATATATATCTCAAATCTTTAAAATTTGCAAAATTTCTAAATTGTGATGTAATTTTAATTACCTTTTCACCAAAATCATGATTGACTGTTTTTTAGAAATATTGAAAAATAAAATGCACCATTTTAAAGGGTGACTAACTCATTAACTAGTTCAGTGGTGCAAATTTGTGAAATTCATTTTTACCGAGTTGCAAATAAATGAACCCAAAGTATTTAAATTTGAAAAGATATTTTTTTTGAAAAGAAATCTGTCTTCTTATTTCTTACATAAATTTCTTAACATTCCTTGCAGCATATTTCTAAAACTGTTTTAAAAAATTGCTTGAAAAGCAACTGTTTTTCGTGAATGCTTTTTCGTATAGATATTGCTCCAAGTCTGCTACGAAAGGAAGTTGCTTTATTGCCACTTTTTTAAAACATTACAAAGAAAGGCTTTTCGAAAGAGGGTCCCTTTTACTATTTTTTAAAAAAAACAACATCTATGTTACGACAAAAACTATCTTACAAACTAAAGCTTTTTGCTGTACCCGTATAAAAAAAATGCTGTGCTTTAAACTTACTTGTATTGTCTTTAAGTCGCTTAACATAAAAGAAAGTGCTAATGGCTTTGCAAAAAGTTTTTCTTTGAATCATAGAAAAGATTTTAAGCATATAAAACAAAAATAAATATTGAAGCATGGACTAACTATTTTTGGCTTGATTATATTTCATAAGCATTTTTATTACAATATTTTTTTTTATCAATTTCGCTTGTTTGAAAATGAGTGCTTTACACTCAAAAAATATAAATTATTATGGAATTTAATTGAGTTTTATGTACAACATCTAAGAGCACCAACTCAAATGATACACATATATTATATATATATATATATATTATATATATATATTATATATATATATATATATATATATATATATATATATATATATATATATATATATATATATATATATATATATATATATATATATTATATATATTATATATATATATATATATATATATATATATATATATATATATATATATATATATATATATATATATATATATATATATATATATATATATATATATATATATATTAAAGAAATTTCAATGATAATAGGTGTCTCTCTTAGACCTAAATAACTGCAAATAAATGCAAATGTTAAAATTTTTTATTTGGAACTGAACTGTGTTTGGAAGATTTTACCTCTATGCAGAAGAAAGCACCGGTGCTTCATGTTGTATTTAATAACTGTAAATTATTAAAATACTGAATATAATAATTTTTCGCTTGTTTTGATCTAAATAATACAAAATAATAAAAAATATATCAAAAATATGTTTAATAAAAAATTCGTCTTCTAAAAGGTCAACAGAGATTTTGCCTCACAGACTAAGGTTTCCTTCCACTAAGATTTAATTTAAACCCAATCATTGTACTTGATTAATATTTCAACTACATACACAATTTCGTTTTTCTCAAAAATCTTATTTAATTTTCCGTTAATGTAAAATTTATTATATTGTGTTTTTTTGCAAATGAGAATATTTAGTATTGGCGCTAAAAGTATTCATTTAGTATTGGCACAACTGAGCGAATGTCAGGGTGGTAGGGGTCATTTCTTAACCCAAAATTAAATTCAGCAATACGCTGCTTAAATTATGTTTTAGTTATTTATTGGAAATACAGCACTTTTGAGTCTTCGTTGATTATTTATTGATTAAATTTTTTAATCTTTTTATTATTTTTCCAGGTATGAAAGCTTACAAAAATATATAACATTTACTTTTTTGAAAATTAATATATAAATCCTTAAATTATACTCGATATGATTGTTTTAAAGCAAAATGTAATACATTATTATTAATTTCTTCAAGTTTAATGAATATGTATATCTTGATTTCACGGGCACAACTTGTTTTTTTTTAAGTAGGGGAGAGTGGGATCAATTGTAACATTTTTTGCTTAACTATTTTTAACTAACAAAAAATCCAATGTATTATTAGTATTAATTGACAGACGAGTAAAGTAGACTATCCCCTACTAGAAAAAAAGTAAATACCTTATTTTAAATGCTATTATATTAGTTATTAACAATTTTTGACAGTCGTGCACTTGTTACAATTGTCCCCACTTACGGGTCAATTGTAACAGTTCGTAAATTCAACTAAAACATAGTTAATTATACACATTATCCTAGTTGTGATATATTTTTTATTGATCAAAATAGTAGTGATATTTTAGGAGTAAAAACAATAATGAGCAGAGACCTAAAGGGTTAAACTTTTAACTTTAAGGGGTTAAAAATGTTAACTTATGCTGTGAAAGGTGACCAATAAAATAATGCACATGTAACATAATATAAATGATATAGGAAACTATTTGTGGTTCTTAAAGAGTTAAGTAATGGTTTGTAAACATAAGATTATTTATTTTCAGCTGTTACAATCGTCCCCAATAGTCCGTGGGCCGAAGACTGAAAAGCAGTTCTAAACTGATTTTCGTTCCTACACTCGAGTGGCAATTTTAATCTTCCAAAATAGAACTTAATCTTGCCTGTGAAATATAAATTCACGAAGTTCTCCAAAATATTATTGGCCATTAATTGACAGTTATCAAAATATTTCATGAATACAGAATTTTGCCCATTAATATCCAAAGTGGAGGGTACTGTGACGTCACATGAAAATGAATTGACCAATCACAACCAAAAAGCTTCGCGATTTGCGTCTGCTCTAGTTCTTGTCTCCTTTGCTTCAAACTGCTTTACAATTTTTGTATAAACGTTATAAAAGTTTAATAAAATTATAATTTCATTTTGAGAGGACATGATACTTCATCGAAATTTATTTTTAAGTTTTTTTCTTTAATTATTTTGTATAAGCATTTAAAATAAGAATTATATAAAAAATATAAATTTACCCACTGCATAAAAATTAAGTTTTGATAAATTTTTAAAATTTTTATGAACTGTTGCTCCATTGAGAATAATCTGAATATTTTCTATAAAAATCTGGAAATATTTACTTCTTTTTAAACACTGTAAAATGGTTATTATACTTAAAAATATAACTCACATTCTGGTATGCAAAGTATACTTTTGTAATAAATGGACTTTTAAAAAAATTCCATTTCATATAAAAATTACATTTGCAATGATCTATAATAAATTTAATTTTATATATGTTGCTTAACATTCTATTTGTTAAACACAATTAAAACAAGATCAATGTCATCTGCACACACTAAACATCTTTTGTTGCATAATTTATTTGAGCAATTTAGCTAGGTTTTGTTTGCCCTTCTTTTATTATTTTATTAATTTAGTAAAATATTAATTTGTAAAAAATAAAGACAAATTAAAAAAAATATGTTGAGCTTATTGAAGGTAATGTAAGATAAAAAAATGTTTCAATGTGTTATTTCAAGTAGCTTTTGCACAAAATAAACACACATATGTATATAAAAAAGACAAACAGAATGTCCCCAAAAAGCCTTGGACAAGTATTGTTTTATAAATTTTTATTAAGCAAAATAAAATATAATTCCAGATGCTTGTACATCTATATATTTCTAAGTGTATTTATGATTTGAAATTTAGCTATTTAGATGTAGAACCATTCAGCAGTATTTTGTACAAACAGTGCACTTTACAAAATTCATTGATCACACGCTCTGTTTTAATGCATACGCTACATAAAATCTTATAAATTTCATTTCTATTTTTTTTTATTTTAATTCAAAATATTTATAAAATTCCTATCTGACCACATGCTTTTTTACTTTAGATAATTAATAGTTTTTGCCTGCTAATAAATGCAGAACAGAAAAAAAAATCCTTTTTTCCAATAAACACAAATTGAAACTTTTTTTTAATATTCAAAATTCATATATCGTTTTATAAGTAAACAATATGGTAATTATTCCTTAAAATTAAAAAATAAGCAATATAAACTGTGTGTTGAACTCAACAGGGTTGGCAGATTGGTTAACTGATGAAAGACTGTTTTTATAACTGTTACATCATGTCAAAAACCCAGATCCTTAATGACATTGCATTTTAACTTAATTTAAACTAATTACAGTTTTAATAAAGAGTACATTAAAGCATTTATTTTAAAAAAAAGTTATAAAAGGTATTGGCAAAAAATTACTAAGATTATTGATAAAAATACAATACCATGTTTTTTCAATATATTAGTATTTCATACATTTTAAGTACAATATGATAACCATAAATTGAAAAATTGCCTACATTGATCAGTTTTACTTGATTATATATATTTCAGTGTTAAATTTTAAATATTAGCATTTTACGCATCACACTCTTAAAAATTCTGATTCAATGATTTTCATTCACATAAATAAACTTTTCAAACAGATTAACAAAAAAATAGGGTTAACACCAAGGGAGACATTTTCTTTTTGTTGACATAGTAAGGTTTTTGAGTTATCAAAGTATGAGATATTGAGAATCTACAGTGTTATGAACATTGAAATGGTAAAATATATCACACTTAATTGTAAAGGAAACATATAAACATTGCATTAATATGTAATTCTTAATTCAATCATAGAGTAACTCTTAAGTCTGAATCGAAATAAGGTGTGACATTTCTAATGGTCAGGACGAGTGTCACCCTCTGTCAACAAACTTATGCTCCCTCGTCCAGAAAAGAAAGCTTTGTTGGAGAACATTACATAATTATTCTTTAATTTTATCCATAAATCATATACTATGAATACTGCACGGATTAATGGTCTGGCAAAAGCTATATTGCTACTGATGTATGCTGCATCATAATATTAGAAGAAAAGTAGTTTTTAAGTATTAATATTTTATCCACCTCACATAATACTATTTGGTGTGATCGGATATTATACAAAAGTTTTACATTATAATGTTGCATCCCAGGCAATATTAAATAAGAGAAAACATCACACTTAATTCTTTATTTCGAGAAAATTATATTTTAAGAAATGTTTTGATAATGTTAACATAACATTTTAAGCATGAAGAAACAATTTAGTAATCTAGATAAAAATTGTATGATACAACAAAACTACATGGTTCTTATTAAACCATAAAGAGTTCATTTTCAAGGGCACCATATTTTCAGCATTGCCCTGGCAGCATGTGATTAGTTTAGACATGAGTGTAGCTAACAATTTCAAAAAAATGCAGTTTAAAATATTCGGTTTCAGGAATATACATAAGGAGTATGAAATTCAATCTATTCATTTTAATTTAAACTCAAAAGGAAATGTACAAATATTTGAATTAATAAAAATTTACACTATAAAAAACAATAATAGACAATATATGGATAATATACGGTAATAATAGATAATATACGGTTTCAGGAATATACATAAGGAGTATGAAATTCAATCTATTCATTTTACATTTACAGCTACATTTGTTACAAACAATGCTACAACATACAGCTACATTTGTTACAAACAATGCTAGTTAATTAACAAAACTAATCCTTTTTTTGAAATGTTAATTAAGGTGTCCACTTACATATTCGGTTAATAATTTTTATTTGTTTAAACAAAATTACTTTGTTACAATATAATATTCTAATTCCCAAAAAAGTACTTACGTAGCGTGAAAATATCTTTTGCGATGTAACTCTTTAAAAAGTACATAAAAATGGTTGCCAGCAGGGGTGTACATGTAGATTTGTTAAATACACCTTGTGCGCCACCTAAGAACCAAATCTAGAACCCGACACTCGAAATTTTTGCTCTGTTACAATCGTACCCTGTTACAATTGACCCCACTCTCCCCTACCTTTTAATTTCTTTTTCGTGGTTTCTCAACTGACAGACAACGACTATTTCCAATTTGAAATTGTAGTTCATGGTTTAAACTCGGATTATCCACACGTTTGCTGGTGTTGATAACTAATAAGTCCAAAAGAAAGGTCTTTGATAAAACGTCATACGTTTTTTTTACAGTCGGTGGATTTTTGATTGAAAGTAATTAACTTTTGTAACTTATTGCTGTAAAACTTTCATGAAGATTGATAGCGAATAGAAATTCCTTTAAATGGGAACTAGAAAGCCTAATTTTTAGAATTTTTTAAAAGCGAAATGAAGGTTTCTTATTTTATTTTGTCACCTTTCAGAAATATTTCAAACTTGCTCTAGTCTGAAATAATTATAAATTAACGTATAAAAATTATGGCAGAGCACACCGAGTACTGATAGACAAGCGTGGCTTGATTTTTACTCTGTGCGATCTGTAAGAAACGAGGCAAACAATTAGCGATTATATATGAATGAAAAAAAAATTGCAAAATGTATTTTTTTCAAATGATGACTATTGATAAAATGGCAACTATATGAAAAAAAAGACAACAGAAATTTACTATTTGTGGCATTTAAACATACTTAAAAAAATAGAGGTTTGAAAAAGATTTTGTAGATTCTAACTAGTCACATCAATTTTCTACAAGTTTCCAAAGAGACTTTAAAATTGTTTGACTAGTTTTCACGTAATCAAAAAACATGCAAAAAAATAAATAAATTTTGTTAAGTTTTCATAAAGTTTCCTTTCTCCACTTTGGGATTTACCTAAAATCGGGGATGATTTTACCATATTGCCTGTGTTTCTTGAACTCATAATTTTTGTTGGCGAGCATTGCTTCTTCCCGGTTTGCAGATTTGACTTCTTTGCTGGAATTAGACTAGCGGTGCTCCGAGTGTTTAAGGCAATCTACGCGGAGCCTTTTGCGAATATTCTCTAGTATATTTACAGCGTATTGTTTCATGTTACCAATTCGAATACCCATGACATCGATCATACTGACAATCTTCATGAAACTTTCGTTGAAGATCACCGAAGCAAAATAATTGGTAAGTTCGACCATATTTTTACCGTAATAGATGTGTTTCGGAGAAAATGTCCAAATAATTGAATTTAGAGATTAGTTATTGTTTTAACTCTTTCCGGCAGCCTTCAAAGAGTGGGAACTGCCAGTTCTATGATCACGCTTTTCAACTATATTAAGTAGTTTCCGGGCAAAAAACAATTTCGCCTATATATAACCCATAGTATAATATATCGAAATATGTAATAAAAAAATTCAAATTTTTTTCAATAGCAAAATATTCTTTTAAGGCCAGTCAGGGTATCCCGGATGATCTGTGTGCTAAACAGGGGTATATAAATACTGTCACTGAAAAGGCCAATTAACTATAAAGCCAAAGCCAAATGACAATTAACTATATGAAGTGACCAATATAACTATAACGTAGAAAAATAAATAAACGCTCTATCGTTAAAATGATATAAATATTAATGGATTTTTTATCTTTATAAAAAGTATGAGCTTTATTATTTTTATTTTCTGTTTGAGAAAAGTATAACAATAACATATTTCAGTAAAATCACTTTATAAATCGGAGTTAAAAATTAAAGCAATTTTAAAACCATAATTGATCTTTATCACATTTAGAAACTAAAGTTGTTCTCCTTAAATACATAAACATTTTCTAAATTAGGGAAAGTTTAAACAATAACGTTCTCCAAATATATTATTCTCCCACTTCAGAAAAATTTAGAAACTCTTTCTTGAACTAATTTTAAACATTTACCTTTCATTCATATCACTTAGAATAATTTCCTTCTTCCTTCGCGTTCTCCACTTTAAAACTAAACTTCCAAGAATTCTCCATTATTTTCCTCTTAAATTACTAAGACATTTCCCTAAGGCTATTAAGTGAACATCCTTCCTTCAATGACATCCTAATTATACCTTACCATTCTTAGCTGCTTCTAGCAAGTTATGTTCCTTTGAATACATTAAACATAGTAATAAATGAATCAATGTTATAATTAATAGAGTAATAAATTTTCTTTTTAAGTTCACTTATTTTTTAACACTTTTAAAATTTTCATTCTGAAATTACGGTAAAATGATCTGGAGCAGTCTGTCAATCTAATTGACCGTAAAGTTTATGGTTAGGGATATTTCTTTTACGGTTTTGAAGCCATTTATAACTGATAATGTTAACAAAAACTTATATACCAAAATATGCAGTTTTGTAACAAATTACAACCAGCATGGTTTTAAAATCTTAAAAAATGATATTCAGCTAGACATTGGAATGAGGCTACGTTTGAATTTTAAAAAGGTACAAGACACTGAAGTTAGATTGAGGTTGAGATTTGCTTCGTCAAATGAACTGTGTAATGTGGCCTAGTTTATTGGGTGGCGCCATATATAGTGAGAGATGAGAAGAACTAAACTTCAATGTTGGCGCGTTTTGATATCGTCTGTAATTGGTTGCAATTGATAACGAGGTTGGAGGATTTGTGATTATCTTCAATGTTGCTTTTGCGTAGTATGTAGAGAAAATGCATGTATTACTTCAATGCTTAAATGTTTTTGCGTAGCATGTACCTCAATGTAGAGAAAAAGTTAAAAAACATATATATTTTTGGTTGAGTAATATGTAATAACAATATTTAGATTTCAATTTTCAAGTCTCGGTAAACTGTATTAAATTTTATACTGTATGACTTCTATCTTCTCTGTTCAGTTAAACCTAGTTCGAATTCGTCTTAATAATTTCTCTGTTCTACTCGTATGTTTGATTTGAGAACTAATTTTATTTTAAGAATTGTGTATATTGTAAAAACTATTGTGCCATACTTCTCCTAATATGATGTTGAAAAACCCCAAAAATTGTATGAAGGAGCATTTTATTTCGGATTAACAACTAACCGAGCTATAATATACGATTTAAAGATTCTAATTTAAATCTAAAAACTTAGAATTGAATAATCTTACCTCAAACTTTCACGCTTTTAGACCGTACGAGAAATATTTTCTCTCCCGAAAACTTCAAGAGTGGCACTTGGTGAGCTTTATATTATGCTTTAATTTTTAAATCTAGGAGAACTGTATTAACTGATTTTATAATGTATGATTGCTATCTGCTCCAATGCAATTTTCTTTCGTGGAATTTTCAGAATTGTATGACATGAAATGAGACTTTTACTTTCACGATTTTTAACAAGAAATATTGATAGTCTGATTTCTTAAAAATTTACACCAAGATCATTGAAAATAATTCACGAATGGAATAAAATCATTTGAATTTGATGTGTTATCATTTATTGAAGTGGAGTTTAGATTTAATTACACCTCCTAAAATTTGTGCGAACGCCCGATTTGGAATAAGCTTGGAATAACAGAAAATTTTTAGTTTTTTTTATTTCCAAATTCGGAGAGTTATTTACCTAAGTTTTTACAGTATATAATGCGAATGAATACACATCTTTCCGAAGTAATAACCGTACTTCATCGATTTTGAATACTATCTTTTCCATCTAAAAATATCAAAATGTCAAAGTTTACGATGGATAAAATTCTTCAAGATACATCCCGAATCATTTAATGCACTGAATTATGATGAGAAGCCAGGAGCTTCCGTTATTGCCCCTGTTATGAGATAGAGCAATGCGGAAAAGCCATAAAGCAAACCGTGATGGCCGAGAAATAGTATTTCTCTGAATACCCAGAAAAAGGTTTATTTCTATACATTGAATTGAAGGGTAAAAGTTGTTTTATATGACTTGGAATCGCGTTCTGGATTATGTGAGATGTTTGAACATTGATAGCTTTTAAAATATTATAAATGTTGGGAGTAAAAACAGCTGAAGAAATTGGTTATAGTAAGATTTGTTTGTTCCGTGTAGTTAGTAAGATTTGTGTGTATTTTGTATGTGTCGGAATCTTTCTGGATTATATTAGTTGTTTGAACATTGATAGCTTTTAAAATATTATAAATGTTGGGAATAAAAACAGCTGAAGAAATTGGTTATAGTAAGATTTGTTTGTTCCGTGTAGTTAGTAAGATTTGTGTGTATTTTGTATGTGTCGGAATCTTTCTGGATTATATGAGTTGTTTGAACATTGATAGCTTTTAAAATATTATAAATGTTGGGAGTAAAAACAGCTGAAGAAATTGGTTATAGTAAGATTTGTTTGTTCCGCGTAGTTAGTAAGGTTTGTGTGTATTTTGTATGTGTCGGAATATTTCTGGATTATATGAGTTGTTTGAACATTGATAGCTTTTAAAATATTATAAATGTTGGGAGTAAAAACAGCTGAAGAAATCGGTTATAGTAAGATTTGTTTGTTCCGCGTAGTTAGTAAGGTTTGTGCGTATTTTGTATGAGTCGGAATGGTTCTGGATCATGTGAGTTGTTTGAGCATCGATAGCTTTTAAAATATTGCAAATGTTGGGAATAAGAACAGCTGGAGAAATTGGTTTTAGTAAGATTTGTTTGTTCTGTGTAGTTAGTAAGGTAAGGTTTGTAGTTAGGTTATGTGTATTTTTATTTTGTATGAGTCAGAAACGTTCTGGATTATTTGAGTTGTTCAAACATTGATAGTTTTGAAAATATTATAAATATTGGGAATAAGAACAGAGGGGAAATTGGTTTTAGTAACATTTGTTTGTTCTGCGTGGTAGTTTCGTGTGTATTTTGTATGAGTTGGAATCTTTCTGGATTATATGAGTTGTTTGAAGATTGATAGCTTTTGAAATATTACAAAAGTTGGGGTCAAGAACAGATTTAGAAACTGGTTTTAGTAAGATTTGTGTACAGTGATAGATCTAAAATATTATAAATGTTAGGAATGAGGATAGAGGGAGAAATTCGTTTTAGTAAGGTTTGTGTGTTTCGTATGGAAATTAAATTCTAACTAATACTTTCTAAATACAAAAAAGTAAAATTCTATTGAAAGTGAATTATTTAAATTTAAGAGTATGTGATTAAAGTTATTTTTGTAAAACTATTATGTTTAAATGGATATTTTTCAATACTTCCAAACATTTCATCAGTTTTTATATTTGGTAAGAGAGAAGTTTTTATTGAAATTCTTTTTAAAGTATAAAAACTAAACTATCAATTAGTTAAGTTCCATAATTTCTAATAAAGTTTATTTAAATATTTTTTTATTTGTATGCATTATTTAAACTTTAACTGAGTAAGTAAATCGTACATAATGGCTTACATATTTAAATATTTTTTTCAGCTTCAAAATGAATTTATAATGGTGCTTTTTTTAAAATTTAGATTAACATTACAGAGAGCTTTAAAAGCGTAACTACATATTTTCTTAAATAGTAAGAATATTTAACGATTTTAAGAAATACATTGTAAAATCTGTGGTGTAATACTTGAAAACTTTATAGCATTTTAAATGAAAATTTTATAGCAAGTTAACACCAAATCAAGCTTTCATGCACTATTTAAAAGGTATAGTTAAATCTAAACACCTAAATTTACACCAAAATTACACGCATTCATGCAATAAATGAGTTATTTTTGCTTCCGAAAACGCCAACTTTAGTGCCTTTTTGATATCATCAGCATTTCTTTACACTGAGTAAGAGTTGAAGTGAATCTGGTGTCTTCTTCCGCTCCATATTAACACGAGTTCTTTCTTATGGAAAAGGTTGTGTTGTCTTTTTTTGTGTGACGATTATTGACTTTGACAGTTTTTATAGTTTACTTATGATATATTAATAAGGTGATCCAATGTAATGCCTTACACCATGATGAGAAATACATAAAAACGTTTGCTTAATTTATAGTTTTTAAAGCGTTTAAATAACAAATGGTTGGACAATTTGTTGTTACTTTTATCAATTTTTTCTTATTTAATTTCTAGAAACGATGGTACATTTTTAATACAAAAATACTTATTTCATTATTTTCTCTAAATGCAAACAGATTGCTTGATGAAATGCGATTAATAATGATAAAAGAAAATATCCCGAAACAAAAACTTCTGAGAAGAACTGAAAGATGATGATAAATCTCAAGCACTCCCATGTCCTTTTTTTGATTGTTATCATTATTCAATAAAAGCCTCTCCATTTGTTTTCTATTGCGTCATTCTCTGAACTAACAATAGAAGCGTTTTTTTGATAGAAGCTCACTAAATTCTCACTACAACACTTCTTAAAATTTCACGGAAAATTTTTCTTGGTATTTAGCTAGTGGAAATTTCCTTCATTTTCACTTAGTTAAATTTATGCAATTAAAAGTGGTTATATATCTTTTATGAAAATTTGTCATAGGTTTTTCATAAAAAATACCATAGGAAATGATTATGGGGATTTGTCGATAGTAAAATTTTACCATACACTTTCGGCATAAATGTTACTAAAATTTTGCCATAAGCGTTTGGTGTATAATTTAATTTAAGTTAGAAAATGAATTACGTTTGAAATGTATAAATACATTTTAAAAGCGCAAAAGTAACTTTCGTTAAAAATATTACAATCATCCACATGTTGCAAATAAATCAATAATGAGCATTGCATATAATATGCTATAAAATTTAAAAGGCTGTTTCCTTCAATGCTTACATAGTTGTACTACCAGAACTACATAGTTATTAAAGTAAAATGCAACTTATTTAACATAAACGTACTTCTCAAAAAATGCAATTGGGAAAATATTACTTTTCTCATGTATGGATAAATGTGTATAGTGCTAGATTTTCAATTTGGTAATCAGTATTTATTTATTAAAATATCTATAAATGTGCTTGGAGAAAGATAAAATATTTTAAATTATTTATAAGTAAAAGAAATTGCTGAAAATTCGAAAAAAGTTTTTGCACCTAATCCTTTTTTAGAAAACCTAACAGAATGAAAAATATTAAACATCATTTCCTACACCTGTTTTTTTAATAAAATCTTTCGAACTGTTTCTCATTAATAAATTTCTTACAAAAAGTTAATTAAAAATATTTAAGAGTAAAGTAAAAAAGGGACTTGATTCCTCTTTTTTTAAAAATTTTATAATTCTTGCAGATTTGGATTTGAAGGAAAAATCAATCGTATTTAAAAGGTTTAATGGTTATTAATTCAGCATCAACAAGAAAAATGTGAATAGTTTTTTCTTTTATAAAAAAGCATTACTGATGATTTAAATTCTCATATAAACAAATATGTGAATTAATTAACATAATTTTAACAAATGATTTTTATTTAGGTTTTTTAAAATGCCTCATGACTTCAAATAGAACATTATAGAAAGCTATAAAAACATTTTAATAAAAATTAATGCATGTTTCCTTTTTAACAAACTACACTTGTCATTAAATGTTTTTAACATTTTGCATTACAAGTTTTGTTTTTAAGCGATTTTTTAAAATATAATTCTATTAAACAAATTAGTTTTAATTAAACAAAACAATTTCATGTTTTCTTCGTGTGGAATAATGTGACGCTATAATTTGTAATTCAGAATAAGGTTTTTTATAAATATGAATATTAAAATAGAGTTACTTATAGCATATATGCAGGTTTACAAAATGATTTTTTCCCCAAAATTTTGATTAAGTTACGTATGTCACATGTGGGACTCATATTGAAATTGATTTCTCTTTTACTTTTTGTAGTTTATAAATAATTATGAAAAAACGCTTTTTTTAATTTTCGTAAATAAGTTCTAAAATTTTATGTATCCCGATTTCTTTGTCTTGATTATTTTTTATAGTATAAAAACACTTTTGTCTGGCAGATTTTTTTTTCAATTTGATAGACATAAAGATGAAATCATATGAGAATTTAAACTTTTAGCGGGATAGAAAAAATCACTCAATACTATTTAGCACCAATTAACCTAGCTTTCTGGGAATCATTTCATGTTTTGAAAAGTTTTAATAATTCAGTTAATGATCTTTATACTATCCCATTCTCTCCTAACTCCTGTAATCTATTTTAGTTTAATTTTTACGTCTTATACAGCTAAGATTCGCACACTACTCCCCAACACACTCGTTGCTTTAATTTATTTTATTTTCTTGTACAGCTTGTTCCCTTTACCCTATTGGCTAAACCATTTTTTATTTTGCTGCGAATTGTTTGCGTCATATTTTTAGCCAATGTGTTTCAACACCAAGGAAGGTTCATTTTATTTATTTATTATTCGGCATCTCCGAAAGCAAAAGAAAAAAAAAGTCAATGTCCCTTTGTTACAATCTAAACAGTAATGTAATGCAAGGTTTGTGCAAAAGAATTAAAAAAACTGAATTAAATAAAGTATGAATCTTGTATTGATCTTGTATCTTGTTGATGTATCTTGTCTTGCAATCTTGTGTCTTGTGTGTGTATTGTATCTTGATACAAATATCATAATGAATTATTTAATGAATACCATAATGAAGTCGTAAATCGTTAAGGGAAACAGCTTAACTATAGCATTTTCTAAATTTCGTGTCCCAAATCAACGTGTTTGTTCTAAATTTGTAGGGTAATCAGCAAAATTTACGTGAAGTAATAGAAAAAAATATAATAAAAACATAAAAATTGGAAAATTTACCTTGTTTATTCATTATTCGGCATAAAAAAAAGATTATCTCCTCATGTTGGAATCCAAACATTAATGTAATTTAAGGTTCGTACAAAAGAAGAAAAATAATCTGAAATAAATACATACAATCTTGAGCTAAATACCATAATGAATTATTCACCTTTAATTTCGGTTCTGTTTTTGTCAATAAAGAAGAATAGCCGAGCTTTTCTTCTTGCAGCTAATCACCATCACCTTCTCTCTCAAGAGAATAGCTTGCCACTCTGAATCTAATTAATTGAAGAATGTCACTTAGGTAAAAGTAATCACTTTGATCGATGTAGATATTTCTCCATTATGTGCTGTGCTTAGAATGTGTTTTTCTGTTGAACTAATAGTGCTATGTATAGGTATTTTTTCCTAATCCTAAGAGTTACTATTATTGCGTTCGATAAAAACGACAACCAGTTACATGAAAATACTGTCATTGAACACTGTACAATTTATAGATGTTTTTGATTTTTTAATATACCACTTTATTGAAATTGATTGAGTTTAGGGGTACGTAATCCGAAAGCTGACTAAAAGGAATGTGCTGTTGTTGTTGTCGTTGACCATTAAGACAAGGGGTGCGATTGTTCTTGTTCTTTAGTGGCGCCATCTATTAGGGGTACGTAATCCAAGAGCTGACTAAAAGAAATGTGCTGTTGTTGTTGTCGTTGGCCATTAAGACAAGGGGTGCGATTGTTCTTGTTGTTTAGTGGCGCCATCTATTAGGGGTACGTAATCCGAAAGCTGACTAAAAGGAATGTGCTGTTGTTGTTGTCGTTGACCATTAAGACAAGGGGTGCGATTGTTCTTGTTCTTTAGTGGCGCCATCTATTAGGGGTACGTAATTCAAAAGCTGACTAAAAGGAATGTGCTGTTGTTGTTGTCGTTGGCCATTAAGACAAGGGGTGCGATTGTTCTTGTTCTTTAGTGGCGCCATCTATGGTCAAGAATTTGACTTCTGCCACGCCCTTATAGAGCGGACTCATTCATTCATCCACAAATCGTAATTTTGACTTGAACAGGAGAGCGATCAATTTCCAATTCAGTACCCTCAAAGGTATAATTTGTTGTGGGAACATAAAGGACGCTGTGACCCGATGGATTCAACGTGCACCAGGCACCATTTACTACACGGAGAGTCTTCGGCTGACTGGATTTGAGCTCCATTTCTCACGAGCGTGAGTGCAGCGCTCTGCCAACCAGGCTATCCCGGCCCCAAAGGAATTTGTGAGAGTTAACGAGTTTTTTTTATTACTTAATTTGCTTATTTTTATACCTTTACTAGTTTTGCTTACTGAGAATGGAGAAATTGAGGTCAATGAAATATATCAAAAATGATAGTGCATGACAGCAACATTGTTTATAAAAATACAAATAAATAATTGCTTTTACTTTAATTGCTTATTTCTGTCACTGCAATCTTTAGAATTCAATTATGCCATAGAACCAATTAGTCATTATTACCACAAAAAAATTAACTCTTGTTAAGGCTTCGTGAATTTGTAAATAATTTGAGCTGAGCGATGCAATGATATTGAGAGTCACATGCATTTAAATAAAAAAAAGGCAAGAAAATGGCCTTAAATTTTATAGTTCATAATTTGTATCGATGCGCATTAATGAATTTATATTTTTTTCATAATCTCATTCCACCTTATTGGTATAGTATCGGCGTGAACTTATTTACATTAATGTTTACACATGGCCAATAGTTAACGCTACACATTGTCACCAATAAGAAACCGTGACTGTGTGAAAGCACGAAAAGCGTTTGTGTCAAAGCACACAAATAATGGCCAATAGTACCCATAATCTATTGTTATTAATAGAAAAATAGCTGAGCGAACTCATTCCTGTCACAGAACACAAAGGATAGCCAATAGTACACATGACTCATTGTTATTAATAATAAAAAATCTGAGAGAACTTATTCATGTCACAGCACACAAAAGACAGCCAATAGTACCCATAACCTATTGTTATCAATAAAAAAATAGCTGAGCGAACTCATTTCTGTCACGGCACACAAATGATGGCCAATAGTACGCGTAACCCACTGTTATCAATAATAAAAAAGCTGAGAGAACTCATTCCTGTCACAGCACACAAATGATGGCCTATAGTACGCATAACCCATTGTTATCAATAATAAAAAAGCTGAGAGAACTCATTCCTGTCACAGCACACAAATGATGGCCTATAGTACGCATAACTCATTGTTATCAATAATAAAAAGCTGAGAGAACTTATTCATGTCACAGGACACAAATGATGGCCAATAGTACACATAACCTACTGTTATCAATAAAAATAGCCGAGTGAGCTCATTTGTGTCAAAGCACACAAATGATTAGACAATAGTTCCCTTACCCACTGTCACCACTAAAAGTTAACACTGCAAGATAGTATTATGCACTATATCACAAGATTTTATTGAAATTGGACAATAAAAAAACCTTGAACCTTAGTCATGTGTGTAATTGAATCTTATTAAAATCTGTCTCGTGTTCAAAAATGCAAATTTTAACTTTATTATAAAAAAATGCAATCTAAAAGGTTTCATTTTAAATTTTCCTGAAAAAAGGATTGATGCATTAAAAGTTGCATATTGTCTTGCAAATTCATGCATTTGTGTAGGTAACTGCAAAATACATCAAAATCAATATTAAAAAGTGATATTTATAACAGTCTTAATTAATATTTTCAAAGTGTATCTATCGAATTATGTTTATCGCACTAGTACGTGAAAATAGATTATTTACGTAATTAGATTTTTATCATTAGTTTATATGTTTTTCTAAGGGATTATTTTATTCTCTATTATACTGTAAAAATTTTTAAGAGTGAACAAGACATTAAAAATTTCAAAAAATTGAAACAAATATTTTATTTCATTTCCGCTAGTTTATTTCTTTTAAAGATTAATGTACCAAAATATAGAATAGGTTTTCGCAAAAATGTAAAAGTTACAACACAATATGTCAAGCGCGGTGAGCTACGCGAGACGCGATGTGACATGTTTGAAAAGTGAATTTGTGCACTCGTTTGATTTATGGGTCTGCTTGCTCCTACGAAAACATTTTAGTAAAATACTATCGTTTTAACTATTTCATTGAAATAAATTGTTTAACTGATGTCAGAAACAGAATTTACGATATTTTCAATATAAAAAGTTAAAATTGCTACATATTTTGTTGTAATAATTTTAAATGAAAGCTGAAAAGAATTATTGATAGGTTTGGGATAAAAAATGTAGGCCTTTCAGACAAAATATATGCTCAAATTGCAGATGATCGCAGACTTTTTGACGCAAGTTTAAAATATATGAGGCGTCACATAAGGGTTGATCAACAATAAAAAAGGCTAGATATTGAGACTGCTGAAAATTATGCAGAAGAAGCATCTTATGAACCTGGTATTCATGCATTATAGTTAGTTTCAAAATTTTCCATATCTATATGGATTATTAAGACAAAAACTTCAAATGTAATTTTCTCGAAACTATGTTTCTTTTATTTGCTATAACTCTAGCTCGAACAATTTTCAACCGATTTGCTTTAGATTTTCGCACAATTTTCACAATATTGCTTTTGGTTCATATAGGAAGCTTTTAATTGCGTTAGATGGTCTTGAGCAATTCTCTAAATTGCAATTTATTTTATGTCATTTTTTTTTTGTTTTTTTCATTTTCCGTGAAAAAAATATTTTTTAAAAATCCTATTTGCAACAAATACTACACGTTCATGTAGATTAAAAAAATTAAAATGGAATCAAATTTGGATATTTTTTTTTTTGCATTTCGAATGCAGCTAGTGAGAGATAATTTGTACAAAAATAAGCGTTATATAAGCGTTATTTGTTTTAAACTTTTACATTTGTAAGATGATAAAATTAAGATTAAAGTGCGTACACTTAGATAAAAAATGAATTTAGCTTATCATTATTGCTGCATAATTCATTAATAAATTCTTTTTACGGGCTTCTACTATCTAGTCGTCTTTAAAGCTTTCGTTTCATCGCATTCGCTCCTTTACTACAAAAATAAATCGAAATGATTAAATCTGCATTACCATATCATTCGCTAAATTTTGAAAAGGGAAAGATTTTAATAGAAAAAAATGACTTTAAGGATTTTTTTTGACAGAGTAAGTCTTTTTCATTTGTAAAATGAAAAAGCAGAAGTATTATCAACTCTTGTAATTTTAATTAATGTTAATATAAAATTTTTAATAATTCAGATCTTAAGTGCAAATTTTTCAAGTACTCTACCTTTAAAAAATTTCTTTTAGTTCAATTTTTAAATTTTACTACTATATAATAAAAAATATGTTAAAAGAAGAAACATGAAATATGCACTTGTTTCTTCAATTTAATTATAATATCAATCAATTGGAATTTGAAATGTGCTCTTTCAATCGTAAAGATTGCGTCTCTGAGAAAAAAAAAGATTGATTCTTTTCTTTTAGTATGTTTTAAATTTTTCTGTTGCGAAAAGTTTAAGCTCACAAAGAATTCACTATAATTAAGAAACAAAATCTTTTTATACTCCGCTAAAAAAATCTTTTTAATATAAATATGCATTTACATAAACGAAGTAAAGTAAAAATATGAAAATAAGCATGTTAAGTGTCAGTCATGAAAGTTAAAAAATCGTAGAATTCATTAGTATTTTTTGTAAAATTGACAGAAGATTGATAAATTGCCTCCAGATTTTAATTACTTTTATACTTTATCTGCTTTACGTTTTGCAATACCGATTAAGATGTGTTCAAGATGCGAAACTATTATTCGAAAAGAAAACTTTATGGCTAATAAATTTTGTTTAAAAATATTTGCTGAATTGTAAAAGTGAAAGTTACTCCTATCATTTTTTTTCTTTTTATGTTTAAAGAAATATTTAAAGAAAAATATTGCTCTGGTTTCATTTTCTAAAGTTTAATTACATAATAAATAAACTTTAAAAAATTTATTTCCTTACTGTTGTTTAATAATTCGAGTTCTTTTTTTATGTTAATGCTTAAAACTACATTAATAAATTTTTCTTTTCTAAGAATAGGTAAAATTTGGAATTTCCTGTATTTTGAATCTTCTGTAATAAGATTAAAAATTTTAAAATAATTTTATAATAGATTCTTTAATTAACTTATGAAAACTTTATGAACATGGAAAGTTTAATTCATTTAAAAGTTTTAATACAGGTTTATATTTCAAAAAAATCATAAAAAAATTGACATTTTCTAAAATTTGCTTCTCTGTAGTACTGAAAATAAATTTGACAGCAAAACCCCCACACATTCAATACATTTGTAAAATTTTTACAAAAATAAGTGCTTTCACATTAATGTTTTCTCTTCCTTTTCTGTTGAACTGGGTGTTGAAGTAAATTGTACCTTTAACTAATTCCTTTACTATTTTGTTTGGAAACTGTAATGATATTTTAATATAATCAGAACGGCTAAGGTAGCTGTGTGTTGCTTTCTTATTGTTCTATAAATGGTCTGAGTCAAATAATGGGAGGCAAAACACTAAACGGTGCATTTGAATAGCTTTTGATTCAATTATCTCATTTTAACGAACTTGTTCACGCTATTTTAAAGGATAAGATTTAAATATCATAATTAATTAACGCTGAAGATATTTTAAGATAAGAAATATATTAAAACGTGCCTTTCCTGAATGAACATAACCTAATCTTTCAATGAATTTGGATTTTACATTTTCAAAATAGACGGAGTCAGCTGTTATAGACGGAGACAGCTGTAAATTTTCTAAGAGAGAGGTAAATATTTTTTTTTCTAATAGTAAAACTAGTCCTTGCAAAAGTAATTTTATGAATTTTTTTTACAATAAATTATTATTTTTCATGTTTAGATTGATCTAAAAAGTTATTTACTAATTGAAAAACTTTCCGAACTTTGAGTAAAAAAATTTCTATTGTATGAAACTTAAAAAAATGAAAAATAGGAACTTTGAATTGCTGTACTATAAAGAGGTAAAAGTTTCATCGGTTTCTCTCAATTTTGTTTTCGATAAATAAATTCTTCTGTAATATTTTGCCAATATGAATCTACATCTCATCTATTTTTTCTTTTGTTTTATAAAAGTCTATTTTGTCTATGTTTTTGTCAAACAATCATGCCCACTTTTCAAAACTAAGTGTACCGTACATATAATTTTCCACCCTCTGACAGTTCTACATTTTAAAAGTCATGTTTTGAACTGCAGTCTTCTCCGCATCGTAAAATGTTTTTTCCATGTCATTAGATAAGAACTAGAGTATTGGGGAAAAACATTTTTTTAAATTTGCCCATTTGCTAAACCACAAGTGTGTTTTAAAATAGTTTGACTCCTATGATTCATAATGATACATGTTATTAAAAAACAGCTGTTATTTTCGGATTGTTAGATGTTAAAATTTTTAAGAAAATATTTTTAGTAATTTTGACGATAGTCAAATAAATTTTTTTTCATAAAACACCCATTACAATTGACTATCAAATTATGCAAAATTTTCGGCGTAATCGCAGTTCAAATTTATGACTTAAATTGCTCATATCTAAATAATTTTTTAAAGCTTTTACATTTTAATATAGTTTTTTTTGTACACAATCACAAAACTTTGCTTAATTTTCTATTAAATTTTCTTACGGGACCAATATACACTTTAAAAACATACCTCAAAAAATTTCAATGTTTTAATGAATATTTTATTTCTTTGGATATGTTTCTAATTGTTTTAGAATATATGTATGAGATTCTAAATTTAAAATTAGTTTATAACCTAACACTGCAGTTATTTTTTTTGTTAAAGGGACCTTTTTGAGAAAATGTGTAAATTTACAAGGGCAAAATGTACAAGCTTAAAACGTTATATATAACTGGGGGTAGAGATAATATCTCTAGAAGGGTGATGTCACGTCATCAGGATTAAAATTGCATAGAAGCCATGCTCGGAAATATCGTTGAATGCGGATAGGAGTGCTTCCTTGTTATAACCTATTTAGAAGCCCACGAAGAAGCAATTGTAAGTAGGGAAGTGCACCTAGTGGCATACGACGATATGCCACTAGGCGATATGCATTGGTTTCTATGCAATCCTGCGGATGCTTTCCACTCCCAGAAGTTAGTTACATCATTTGTCTGGCCCTCTGTTATATATAAAAATTTTGAACTTGTCCATTTCAACTAAAAAATAGACTAAAAATGTCATTTCAAAAACTGTAATTTAAAAATGTCATTTAAAAAACTGTCATTTAAGACTGTCATTTGAAAAATGTCCCTTAAAGAGAGATCGATTGCAGATTTGAAATTAGTGGCATAAAAATATCCAAGATCAGCAACAAAAAAAAAAAAGAAAAAGAAAAAAAAACTTTGCAACAGCAAAAAAAATGTTCTCAGTGTAATTATTGATGTAGTGTTCATATGTCTTGCAATAAGCGATCGAAATTGAAGTAGAAGAATCTTCTAACACCCTTTGTTGAAAATTTCTAATTGTATTTGCAACTTCATCAGAAAGTCCCTTCACTGAATGTTAAGCCAGTTTTTATTCTATTGTTGAGTGTGTTTGATCGAGTTAATGGGGGTAAAATGATAATGGCAACTGTGGTGATGACGAGTAATTAGTTTAATGGCGGAATGTCTTGTTTTGCTCTCAACTGAAAAAGAAATGGTTACTCATTATTCTATTGGGGTTTGGATAAACTAACCCTTTTCATCGATTTTTTCTTTTATTAAAACTGAGCGATTAAAAACATTGGATAATGCTGTAACTTTATTATTTTCGTATCAGCTCGATAGTGTTATGCAGAAAAACATTATTTTTTATTGAAAAGAAATTTAAAAAAAAAGAGAACTAATTTATAAGTTCATAAAACTGATTAAGAGTACTTTTTTGAAACTCCTTTTAAATTATCGTCATCTGAAAAAGGAAGAAAATTTTTGTTGAAAGTGAATGTAAAAAAAAATATTTATCTTTAAAATTAACTTAAACGTAGAATAATGTAAGAAAAATTGAAGCATTTGATAAGAGAGTTTCTATTTCAGTAATATTGTTTTAGACGCTTTAATATGATTTTTGACTGTTTTTCCGATTAATTTAGAAAAAGTTTTATTTTAACCTCATAACCCTTTAATGCTAATGGGACACTGGTGTCCCTTTAATATATTTTTTTTCTGATGTTCTATTGACAGTCAAAAATATATTGTCATTATTTTTGAGTGTTACTAGAAAATTTTGTTATTTTGTTATATTTTTTTAAATAAAAAAACAGACTAATAGTTACTTAAAAATGTGTTAGATTATTTAAATTATATTTGTGATAAAATATAAAATCCGAAGAAAGTAGCTAGAGTTTCTTTTAATTCACACACAAAAATGTATCAATAATTGATTTTTACAATTAAAGAAATTTCAATGATGAATAACTGTTTCTCTTAGATCCAAATAACTGCATGTAAGTGCATATATTAAAGTTTATTTTCTGGAAGTGAGCCGTGTTTGCAAGATTTTGCTTTTATCGCAGAAAGGCACCCATGTTTCATGCTGTATTTCCTAACCTTTAATTATTAAAATGCTAAATATAACATTTTTGTTTACTTATTTCATCGTAAATTAATACAAAATAATGAAATAAAATTGGGAAGCATATGTTTAATATATATATATATATATATATATATATATATATATATATATATATATATATATATATATATATATATATATATATATATATATATAATTATAATTCTGTGTCAAAGGGATAAAAAAAGTTAAAAAAAATCTTCGTTTCGAATGTTTATCCACGAGGATTAAATGCGATAGTAAACAATATCAAATATATCGAAGGAATTGAAAAGGAAAAAAATCAAATGCTGAATTTGATATTAAGTTTGCTTTGTTGTTTGTTCATATAAACCTTGGAAAAATGCTAGCAGTCTTGAAACGATTCTTTTTTTATAAGTTTTAAAATGTTAAAACATCAAATAAATAAACGAAATTTCATATTTTAAATCTTTATTTCTTTTAAGTGGCTCAGAATTTTAAGGAACTACAGTTTACGGCAGTTTGCTCTACTGGTTTTTAAAAGATAAGAAGACTGAAAAAGCTTTATTTTTCTTATTCTTTTCTAGCATATTGATCAGAGAAATTCACATTTTACAATATAAAAATCAGCTAGAATTGGGAAAATATTTGCGATCATTAACGACAGAACATTTAAAATAAAAAACATATTTAGGTCATGGAATTGTCTTTTTGGCTGATAATAATACATATACAATATATATACATTATATATATACAATATAATCTTTAAAAATTATAGATATTGCTTTTGTCCGAAAGGAAATAAGGATGATATTTTCTTATTAATTCAAAAAGCAAAGCATTTGAAAAAATCTTTTTTTGAAAAAATCTTTTCTAATAATTTATATTTAAGTTCAGAGTATTAAAAAGAACTAAAATAGGAACAGTTTTTAATTTGTCGTGTTAGACGGTTGATAAACAGTTAAAGATGGTAGTAAAAATTTGCTGAAATTGAGTGATAAAAGTATTAGTCATTGGTATTGAGTTTGCAAATTAGACAGAAATTTTTTTTTTGACTTTCTATATAAAGTTTTGTAATGTTAAAATTAAAAGTGTCAGACCACCAAAGGAGATGTATTTAGGGATCAGTTTCCGTTCCCAGTTTTTTTTTATTATTTCATAAATATATTATTTGTTTTTAAGTAGGGGTGCACAACCTTTTTGAGTGAAGGGCCACTTGCACAGCTGGTTGGCTAACGAAGGGCCGCACATGTATTCAGACATGTTAATGACAAATGTAGTAATGTTTATTTAAACATTAGCGTTCCATTTTTTTTATCAATAGACTTAGTAATATCAATAACTTAGTAGTGTTCCATTATTAGAATTCATTCAAAAATAAAAAAACTTATACTTTTTTTTTTACAAAAAAAACTTGCTATTTTTGTTATATGAACAATAGATTTATCAAAATAAATAAACATTGAAGAAAAGAAATGTTTTTTTTTTATCATATCATGCAATACGAAAATTCATTTTAGAATTAAATTCGAATAAATAAAAAAAAAACTGCAATGCCCACAAAATGAAAATAGAAGAAGTTTAGTAATATTTAAGTATTATAAATTCAAATTGAAGATTGATTATTTTAATTGAAGAAAATTTATAGGTTTTAAACAAAAGTCTAAAATAAAAGCAAAACTGTGATAGTTCAAAATAAAATTCAATGCTTATTTTGTAATGTACATTGTTATTTTATTTGATTAATTATTAGATTTTTTCTATCGTAAACATTTTCCTTTTTTTTATCGAAAAAGATCACTTAAGCAACAAAAAATTTAAATCTAAACTACAAACAGTGAGCAGTTTAAAAATTCACGTTTTCCGCCATTTTATGAATTTCTCAAGTTGAAATAACATTGCATTTAAATTAGGGAGGGATGTAACGAGTAATAATTAATGTAACGTGTAAAAATTCAGTTGGTTGAATGATCAGTCAAATATTCGGCAGAATATTTTTTAGAAATGTATTTTTCTAAGTTTTCTTTATTTTTGAATTTTTATAAATATTACTTTTTTAAAAAAAATTATAATCAGACAATTTTTTCGATACTTTGAGAATAGAGAAGGATTTTTTTCCATTTTTTGCTGCTTTTATTATAACCCAGCATTTTAACAGAACGTCTCATAGTATTATCACTCTTTCCCTGTACTGTAATATAAATAACCAGTAACATAGAAAAGTGTGATTTTCAGTATTAAAGTTTTGTTTCAGGAACTAAGAAAACTTTGTTTCTTCTGTTTTTCTTTTTTTAGGCATTTTTATTATGACTCAGCATTTTTTTTAAAAATAAAGTTACTAATAAAGTTTACTTTATAGCAATTTTTTTTCTTCTAAAATTATGGCAATGAGAAAAATTTAAATTGAGATTCTCAGCATAAGTTTTTCATTTTAAAAATTAAGAACGTTTTTTCTATCTTTTTATTTTCTTTAAATAAAAAAAAAACTTTTTTTAGACGTTTTCACTATAACGCAGCAATTTTTAATAGCATTTCTGATAACTTAATTCATTTTTCTTGGCTTTTTCTGGTAATTGAAAAACTGAGATGTTCAGCTTTAAAAATTTTTTTCAAAAATTAAGATTGATTTTTATGTTCTCTGTTTCGCTTTTCGACATTTTCAAAAACGTTCTTGATTCGCCTTGATTGGCAAAAACGTTCTTTTTAGAGTTAATTTATGAATACGTTTTTCAAGGAAACATTATTCTGAGCATTAAAATTTTAGTTTCAGTGTTTAGTAGCAGTAAAAGATTTTGCTATTTGGCCCCAGTTGTACTGCGTTCAGTCGATTTTTTTTTTTTTTTTTGCCGAATATTTGGTTTTTGACCAAATCACAATTCATTACTACATTCGACCAAATCATATTCGTTGCGGAAATAAAAACGAAGGAAAAATAACTAGGATTTACGATAAAACTGTACCGAAATACCGTATCAAAAAGTGATTATTTAATTGCGCGATTAACAATCACGTGTCGTAATAACATCATAGTTAAATAACGGGATAGTCAAAATCATGTGGAAAAGCATAGAAATAAGTGGGAAAATATATATTTATGCTGAACTCAGCATGAATAAAGTGTGTCAAATGCATGATTTAAAATTTGCATGTCGTGATAGAATAATTGGGATTTTTTATAATACGTGGGAACGCATAGCAATAACTGCCGAAAAAAATTGTTGAAAAAAGAGAAAGAATTGCAAAAAAAAGATAAAAAATCACTTAGATTTAAGATGAAATCGTCACAAATAAAGTGCAAGAAAAGTGATTATTTAAATTTGCGATCTGAAATTCGCGTCGTAATAAAAATTCGGGATTTTCAAAATCACGTAGAAAAGCGGAAATAACTGTTTAAAAAAAAATCATTTATATTTACTATAAAATCGGCTTAAAGAAAGCGCGTTAAACGTACATTTACTAAAGAATCTGTTAAAATTGATTGTGTCAAAACGTGATGACTTAAAAGTGCGATTAAAAATTGCCATTTTTTAAATTTTTTTTATTGTGTTTAGAAGCTCTCGCGGGCCGCACTTCAGTAGTCGAAGGGCCGCATTTGGCCCGTGGGCCGCAGGTTGTGCACCCCTATTTTTAAGCTTTCAATATTTTTATATTTGTGGAGCAATATTTTCCCAGAAAATAATAAATCCCACATGCAGGCTGAACATAAAATCAAAATACAAATCTAGAAACAAATCATGATAGAATTCATGAAATACAATGCTAGGTCACAATCTATCTTCAATATTTTCACAGCTTGTAGTCTCTTCATTTCTACACAAAATGCTTATAAAATTAGGCCTATTTGCATGCTTCGTAGAATTTAAATTAGACCGCAGTAAAGTCATATAAATATATTTGCATAGATTTTTGTTCATTAGCCATTTGGCTCCAAATCTTTCAAACGAATGAAATTTCTAAAATCACTAGAGGGAAAAAGTTCTTTTATGCGAGATATATTTCCATTATAATCAATTCAATTCACCTAACGATTTAACTGAGGCCTTTTGACTTTCTATGTTAATCAGTTGAATTAAAAATGTAAATATGTCTCGCATAATGAGGCATATTCCCATTATATTCAATTCATTTTGCCTTGTGATTAAACTGTTGTCATTTTATCTTTGAATTTAATCAGTGTCATTAAAAATTCCCCTTTTCCCCTCTATTTCCTGCACCCTTTCCAAATTTGCAAATTCAACATCTTCAATGTAATATAAATTGAGCCACTCCATGAATTAATTTATATTTGTTGGTGAAAAATCTTAACCAGGTCTGCCTTATTCATCTAAATACGGTTCCTGTAGCTCCTAGGTGCACTACTGACCTTTCCTTTGGTTTACTTTTCTTTCTTTTTTGCGCTAGATTAAATGTTATATGTTTGTGAAGTAAAACTGGATATTCTTTTATGAATTAGTTTCTTCTTATGCATTTGTCTAATCAATTTGAGTAAATATTTAATCTGAAATGTGAGTTTAATAAACCAATTTTAAAAATGTCCTTGAAATTCCAAATGGTATTTTTGAATGATAGTTCCACGACTCCGTGATTCTACTACAGTAGTTTTTTTCTATTTCTGTTTAGCTATTTTTTCTTTTGTTTATCTACTTTGGTTTTTTAAGTTAGGATTATCTAATGTCCTATGCTATTACATAAAAATGTAATGGCGTGGTGCAATCTTTTAAATCAAATAAAGACTGACATTTTATTCAATTTTAGGTACATTGAGCTATATTTGGTTTGATAAATTTCTCTAAAGATTAATTATTTATTAGTTGTATATTTATTGCTTATATATTGTGTAACGGGATTAATTCCAATGCTCTTTTATTATTACCAGTAAAATATCTTTAAAATATCTTGAAAAAATATGCAAACTTTTAATAACTTTAAGTTATTAAAAGTTTGCATATTTTTTCAAGCTGACTAGAAATACTTTCGAGAACAATTTTATTACAAAAAATGGATTTTTAAAATGAAATCGCCTAATCGAATGTAACTATTCGTTCAAATGTAACTTTTAAAATATCTCGTTTCTTTTTCTGCATAAGAATCTACATACACAAGATTTTATGAACTTATTATTTATATATTATCATTATTATTTACATATTATTATTTATGCATTCTTATTACTTATATATTATTATTATTTATGCATTCTTATTATTTATATATTATTATAATTTATATATTATTATTATTCATATATTATTATTATTTATGTTATTATTATTATTTATATACGATAAAACCTTTCGGGAGCGACCACTCGCCGTTTCAAAGTAAAATGGTCGTTGATGGAGGTTAGTCGTTCTTAAAAATTACTACTGTCTTCAAAACTGTCATCGAACTTACATGATTCTTCGCAAACGATTTTAATTTAAGTCAGTGACATTTTCGTTGGGCGGAAATGCCACTTCTGTTGGCGTCATGAAAAGACGGATCTATGAATAAAATTTATCGTCCATGAAAATGATTCTTATATACGGTAAAACCTTTCGAGAGCGACCACTTTCCGTTTCAAAGTAAAATGGTCGTTGATGGAGGTTGGTCGTTTTTAGAAGTTACCACTGTCTTCAAAAATGTCATCGAACTTACATGATCTTTCGCAAACGATTTTAATTTAAGTCAGGGACATTTTCGTTGGGCGGAAATGCCACTTCTGTTGGCGTCATGAAAAGACGGATCTATGAATAAAATTTATCGTCCATGAAAATGATTCTTATATACGGTAAAACCTTTCGAGAGCGACCACTCTCCGTTTCAAAGTAAAATGGTCGTTGATGGAGGTTGGTCGTTTTTAGAAGTTACCACTGTCTTCAAAAATGTCATCGAACTTACATGATCTTTCGCAAACGATTTTAATTTAAGTCAGTGACATTTTCGTTGGGCGGAAATGCTGCTTCTGTTGGCGTCATGAAAAGACGGATCTATAAATAAAATTTATCGTCCATGAAAATGATTCTTATATACGGTAAAACCTTTCGAGAGCGACCACTCTCCGTTTCAAAGTAAAATGGTCGTTGATGGAGGTTGGTCGTTTTTAGAAGTTACCACTGTCTTCAAAAATGTCATCGAACTTACATGATCTTTCGCAAACGATTTTAATTTAAGTCAGTGACATTTTCGTTGGGCGGAAATGCCACTTCTGTTGGCGTCATGAAAAGACGGATCTATGAATAAAATTTATCGTCCATGAAAATGATTCTTATATACGGTAAAACCTTTCGAGAGCGACCACTCTCCGTTTCAAAGTAAAATGGTCGTTGATGGAGGTTGGTCGTTTTTAGAAGTTACCACTGTCTTCAAAAATGTCATCGAACTTACATGATCTTTCGCAAACGATTTTAATTTAAGTCTGTGACATTTTCGTTGGGCGGAAATGCCACTTCTGTTGGCGTCATGAAAAGACGGATCTATGAATAAAATTTATCGTCCATGAAAATGATTCTTATATACGGTAAAACCTTTCGAGAGCGACCACTTTCCGTTTCAAAGTAAAATGGTCGTTGATGGAGGTTGGTCGTTTTTAGAAGTTACCACTGTCTTCAAAAATGTCATCGAACTTACATGATCTTTCGCAAACGATTTTAATTTAAGTCAGTGACATTTTCGTTGGGCGGAAATGCTGCTTCTGTTGGCGTCATGAAAAGACGGATCTATAAATAAAATTTATCGTCCATGAAAATGATTCTTATATACGGTAAAACCTTTCGAGAGCGACCACTCTCCGTTTCAAAGTAAAATGGTCGTTGATGGAGGTTGGTCGTTTTTAGAAGTTACCACTGTCTTCAAAAATGTCATCGAACTTACATGATCTTTCGCAAACGATTTTAATTTAAGTCAGTGACATTTTCGTTGGGCGGAAATGCTACTTCTGTTGGCGTCATGAAAAGACGGATCTATGAATAAAATTTATCGTCCATGAAAATGATTCTTATATACGGTAAAACCTTTCGAGAGCGACCACTCTCCGTTTCAAAGTAAAATGGTCGTTGATGGAGGTTGGTCGTTTTTAGAAGTTACCACTGTCTTCAAAAATGTCATCGAACTTACATGATCTTTCGCAAACGATTTTAATTTAAGTCAGTGACATTTTCGGTTGGCGGAAATGCCACTTCTGTTGGCGTCATGAAAAGACGGATCTATGAATAAAATTTATCGTCTATAAAAATGATTCCAAGTTATATAATAATGAGTAAAAACAAATTCATCAATTATGAATGATAAAGCTATTTTAAATAATTAAACAATTACGTTTTTTGTTTGAGTTTGCATTTAGTTTTACATAAAAAAATTAGTAAACATTAAAAGACGAGAAGAGGTTTGTTTGAGATGCTTGTTTTTTTCTGAAATAACTTTTTTTTCTAATTTAATACACTCTATAATAAAAAATCGAAGCACCAGGAAGAAGTTGTCCGATTGAAACGAAAATTGGTGGATAGGAAGACAATGTACAGAATAGTAAATGAATAAAATTTCAGAACAATTGAATAATTTATTGCAGAGTTACAGTAACAAGTTCAATAAGGTGTTGACCGGCCTCTAGCCTGGATACAAGCTGTCACTCTGCGTGGCATAGACCGATAAAGCTCCCAGATGGTCTCTTGCGGTATTTCATGCCAAATTCGATCAAATTGTCGAACGAAGTCATCAACATTCCGTGCCAGATGCAATCGCCTTCCCATCATATCCTAGACATGCTCGATGGGAGAGAGATCTGGTGATCTGGCAGGCCAAGGAAAAGTTTGAAAAGCTTGCAGACAGTTCATAGCAACACGTGCCGTATGTGGTCTGACATTGTCCTGCTGAAAAACCAGCCCAGGGCGCTGCAAAAGGAACGGTAGCAAAACAGGTTTTAGGATGTCGTCGACGTACCGCTGTGCTGTAAGTGTACCTCTAATGACGACCAAAGGGGTCCGGCTGTCAAAGGAAATGGCACCCCAGGCCATAATGCCTTGTTGAGGGCCGGTGTGGCGTGCAATAGTGAAGGCAGGATCCACCCTCTGCACTGTGAGTCTCCAAACACGTCTTCGATGATCGTTCGGACACAGTTGGAAGCGGGATTCGTCGCTAAAGACTATACGTCTCCAGTCGGCATCATTCCAGCCATATCTATTCAAAACATTCATGCATACGAAATTTCAAAGCAATCGGATTATTGCTTCTTGGTGCGTCGATTTTTTTGTTATAGAGTGTACATTATATATTATTTTTGATTATAATATTTATTGCAAAATGTTTTTTTTTTTATTATTAACAGTAAAATGTCTTTAAAATCATTAAAAGTTCGCATAATTTCTCAAGTAAGATAAAATTACTTTCGAAAACTACTTCATTACAAAAGATGGACTTTAAAATGAGATCACCCAATCAAATGTAACTATTCGTTCCCTTTTAAAATATCTCGTTCCTTTTTCTAAACAAGATTTTATAACGCTGCTCCGTATTATCACATCCGACACTTTTCCTGACATTTCAATCTCTTTTGAGGAAATAACATTTTCTTCCAAAAAGAAAATTAGCTTTGGTGAAACGTTCCTTTTTTTTCTGGCAATCCCTCGACATTCAGGTTCAAAAGGTTTAGCCGGTTTTTCGGGTGAAAGTTTTGATCAATAGTTGGAAATGTGTAAGTGAGATTTCCCGAACCAGGAAATTTTTACTCGATTTTTTGTGGAGAAAGCTGTCCCGTTGAGATGCGAGTAGAAAATGACGTGTGCTTATTGGGACTTTTCGAAAATAGAATTTCCGCAGTATTTTATCTAACTCAAATATGAAAGTATATGTACTCAAAAATTTCTGTAAGAGCTTTAATTTTAAATTAAAAGTCATTGATGAAGAATTATTATTAAGGCAACCGACTAGTATCGACAACATTTTTTAAAAAATATTAATATCAAATATTAATATAAAATTTGAAAAAAAGACTGGTTAATTTGTTTTATTATATGTTAAAACTTATAAGACTAGCAGAAAATGATATTATTGTTATTAATTTTATAAATGTCAATTTTAAGGTAAAAATAAGGCACTTTTTTGCACATGCGTTAAACACTGTAAAAAGTTTTTTTCTGGCCTAATATTATGATGTATTGAATTATTATCTTAAATGCAAGTGCATATACTACTGAGTTAGGGATTAATGTATTTAAAAAAGCAAGTTTTTAGAAATTTCCGTACTTGTCTATGCCAGAAAACATGCATAAAAAATTAAATTCTACTTTTTTCATTAGTCTTTAGTTCGAAACAGTTAAAATAACAAACAACTATAAAATATTTACAGACAATTATTTTAAAAACAACATGAGATATCGTGCTTAAGATGGTGTCAAATGTGAAAAAAATCTGATTTTGAGATAAGTGCATTGAAAGACTTAAGATCAGTAGTTAATCCACTGTTATCATACTGTGCAGAAACTTCTATAACTCTATAAAATATATTTTAATATTGTGTACATTATGGAATCAAAGTTACATGAGCATATGAAGTTTCTATTTTCAAGCTAAAAAAAAAATTCAAAAATCCAAAATTAATACAAACATTGTACACATTTTTATATAATTTTTTTGAAAAAAAAAGAACTTTTATGACAATTTTCTTGAAAATAATAAGTTCCTCAAATAATAATATCTTAATTTATATAGGCAAAAAAGTGAAACTTTTTTCGATTTTTTTAAAGTTGGTGTTAATGATGGTCAACAAGAGTATAAGAAAAGTTTTAAAATGTTTCCATATTACTATTACTGTACATAAACATAGTGTTTGAATACACTCTATAACAAAAAAATCGACGCACCAAGAACGCACTAAGACGCGCAAAATCGACGCTCGATCAGGCTGGAATGATGCCGACTGGGGACGTATAGTCTTTAGCGACGAATCCCGCTTCTAACTGTGTCCTGACGATCATCGAAGACGTGTTTGGAGACGCACAGGGCAGAGGGGGGATCCTGCCTTCACTATTGCACGACACACCGGAACTCAACAAGGCATTATGGTCTGGGGTGCCATTTCCTTTGATAGCCGGACCCCTTTGGTCGTCATTAGAGGTATACTTACTGCACAGCGGTACGTCGACGGCATCCTTAGACCTGTTTCGCTACCGTTCCTTTTGAAGCACCCTGGGCTGGTTTTTCAGCAGGACATTGCCAGACCACATACGGCACGTGTTGCTATGAACTGTCTACAAGCTTGTCAAACTCTTCCTTGGCCTTCCAGATCACCAGATCTCTCTCCCATCGAGCATGTCTGGGATATGATGGGAAGGCGATTGCATCTGGAACGGAATGTTGATGACCTCGTTTAACAATTGGATCGAATTTGGCAGGAAATACCGCAAGAGACCATCCGGGAGCTTTATCGCTCTATGCCATGCCGTGTGACAGTTTGTATCCAGGCTAGAGGCGGGTCAGCACCTTATTGAACTTGTTACTGTAACTCTGCAATAAATTATTCAATTGTTATGAAATTTTAATCATTTACTATTCTGTACATTGTCTTCCTTTCAACTGATTTTCGTTTCAATCGGACAACTCCTTATTGGTGCGTCGATTTGTTTGTTATAGAGTGCATGATAGTGCAATTATTATAAACGATAAATCTCTAAAAATCTAATTCTGATTTTTTTTTCTATTTAGGTGAGTACATTATTACATCTTTGAGAATATTTTAAAATTTCTGCCGCTATCATGTGATTATAAGGGGATTAGATACTGCAAAGAGATATAGTGAGTTAATTTTATGCATTATTATTTTAAACAGGCTAAATTAATGTATTTATTTAATTTGTACTAAAAGTGATTTCTCTTGCTTATTAAGTATTTTTTATGTCTAGTAGTTTTTTTAGCAATTATGCTTGTTTTTTTAATAATTATTATGTTTTAAAAAATTAATTTTAAAACTTGTTTTTAATTTTTATTTTTATTTATGGATGACTGATTTCAAAACTTTACAAAAGTTATAGGCAACGCTCACTAGTTGAGCGCTAGTGCATAATCTGCCCCCCAAGCATTTCATAGTTAGTTTATTAAATTTGAAAGGCCTTTCTAAGATGCAAGACAGGAGAGTTTTAAAATTTCTGCTTTATAATACTTTATTCAAATGTTTGATTGACTGTATGATTGACATATATCATTGAATTACGTATAAATAAACAGTCAAATCTTGAAAAAATTTAATTTAATCCTAATTTGCAATTTAATCCCGTAAAAATCCCAAAGTCAAATCAATCACAGAGTCAGTCAAATGTTTGACTAAAGTATTAAAAAGCACATTTTAAAACTCTCCTGTCTTGCATCTTAGCAAGACCTTTCAAATTTTATAAAATAACTATAAATTTGAACTGCTTACGGAAAAAATTATAGACTAACACTCCATTAGTAAGTGTCGCCTACAACTCAGGAGTAAAGTCACATTTTTACGAGATTTGTCCGTTTATTTATATGTATTTCAATGTGATACATTTTATGTTGTAATGCGTGAATTTACAGTTTTGGAAATGAAATAAAGCTTTTTTCCATTATTTTACAGCAATAATTTGCAGCGTATAATTTTTTTTATTTCAAGCGTTAGGGCTTCTGTTTTCTGGAATAAATATATTTTAACACTAGAAAGACGGAAAATTAGTATATACCTATATTGCCCAAAAGCAGTCAAAATGACTGGATTGTGAATGCGTAAATAAAATTAATTTAAATAATTTGTTTAAATTAATTTTTAACATTTTACATTATTTACAGTTATATAACAAGTTATTAGTAAATATTAACAATAAAAAAAATTATATGTTGTATAAAAAGTCACAAAATTCTAAGAAATTGTGACATTATATACATCATTACTTTTTTAATTGAAATTAAAAGCAGTCGAAATGACTTCCTTAGGCAATCTAGAGTTAAGGACTTTCTATATATTCTTTAAATACTTTTTGTATACTTTTTAAGCATTTAAACCAAAAACTAAAATGCATCCTGAGATTTTTTGTAATATATATTTTAAGGATCAATTCAAGTTACATAAAAAATGATGAACTTTGAAAATTGCTGCGTGTGTAACATACGTGGGAGTGAATGCAAAATTTCTTATTTATCCTCAACTTTTTCTTCTTCATCTTGATTCTTAGTTCAACCTTCCTAACGTAACGCTGTGTTAGCCATAGATCAATACCTTAGCATTCCGAGCTTGACCGTTTAGATTCGATGGGAACATTCGTGCGGAAAAACGGCTTTCATGGAATAAATAGGGGTAAGCGGATTTTATTGGGATATAGAACTTATTCTACCGTTCCATCAATATCTATTTAGGGAAATATCTTATATCCAGCAAAGATTTCGATGTTTAAGGATTTTAACTGCAATATTTTTTTAAGCTGAAACCTATATGCAGTTAAAATTGCAATATTTAAGAAAACATTTTTATGATAGAATTTAATGCTATCAATGTATTTATGGTTTGAGAAATCAACCATCGAATGTTTCTTTTTTCAGAAATTGCAGATTTGAAAATATTGCCGTGCTTTATTGATGTTTCGCTTAGCTTTTGTTTGTTTCCCCGTTTTATCCTTTATTTTTGTGACATTTCTACTTTCTTGTGTGTGTTCTTTGTTGTATCAAGTCGGAACTAGTCGGAAACTAGTGAATCCATAATTATTGATACATTATCGTTGTGGATTCAAAACATGGCGTTATTATTCCATTTATATTCGTTTTCATTCAAACGGCTTTAATGGAATAAATTGGGGAAAGCGGATTTTATTAGGATATAGAACTTATTCTACCGTTCCATCAATATCTATTTAGGGAAATATCTTATATCCAGCAAAGATTTCGATGTTTAAGATTTTTTTACTGCAATATTTTTTTAAGCGAAAACCTATATGCAGTTAAAATTGCAATATTTAAGAAAACATTTTTATGATTGAATTTAAGGCTATCAATGTATTTACGGTTTGAAAAATCAACCATTGAATATTTCTTCTTTCAATAATTGCAGATTTGAAAATCTTGCTGTGCCTTATTAATGTTTCTCCTCGCTTTTGTTTGTTTCCCCGTTTTATCCTTTATTTTTGTGACAATTCTACTTTCTTGTGTGTGATTTTGTTGTATCAAGCCTGAACTAGTTGGAAACTAGTTAATTCATAATTATCCATACATTATCATTGTGGATTTGTTGTGCAACTACCACTATAAATATTAAATGCCAATTCACTAGTATAAAAGACATGTTAACTTGAATGTGGTGTAACTACCACTATAAATATTGAATACCAATTCACTAGTATAAAGGACATTTTAACTTGAATGTGGTGTAACTACCACTATAAATATTGAATACCAATTCACTAGTATAAAGGACATGTTAACTTGAATGTGGTGTAACTACCACTATAAATATTGAATACCAATTCACTAGTATAAAGGACATTTTAACTTGAATGTGGTGTAACTACCACTATAAATATTGAATACCAATTCACTAGTATAAAGGACATTTTAACTTGAATGTGGTGTAACTACCACTATAAATATTGAATACCAATTCACTAGTATAAAGGACATGTTAACTTGAATGTGGTGTAACTACCACTATAAATATTGAATACCAATTCACTGGTATATAAGACATGTTAACTTGATTCTATCTTGAGGTACATTTTGATAGGTGAAGGTTGACATAGTCGATTTATAATTCCCCACATTGGTGACCTGCGAACGTGATAAGAACTAGCCAATATTGTTGGATGATCCACATTAAATAGTTGATTTGTTTAAAAATATACTGCTCAAAGAAAAAAAATATCCGGTGAAGTGAATAAAGTCTCCCGGTCAGTAAACAAAAAAAAATGAAGAAAAAAAAATAATTAGCGAAATGCTATGAAAAACAAAAATTAACGAAATGCAATAAAAAACTGAAGAAAAATAAAAAAAACATGAGCAGAAAATGTTATAAACAAAAAATGAAGAAAAAATTTAATGAGCAAAAATGATATAAGTAAAATAAACAGCATGAGTCAACTAGTGGTAATTGTTAATCGAATTCTATCACAGATAAAACTCTGGCAGGAGAGTAATGTGGCGGAGCTACCACTATAAATATTAAATGCCAATTCAGTAGTATGTAAGACATGTTAACTTGATTCTATCATGACGTACCTTTTGATAGATGAAGGTTGACATATTCGATTTATAATTCCTCACAGATTCAAAACACGACGTTATTATTCTATGTGTATACGTTTTGATTGGTCAAATGCTTTTGTTATTTTATTTGGTCAGTGTGTATCAAGGATGCATGGTTTTGTTATATCTAAGTTGCAAGAGCCTTTTTACTTAGATGTTGACTTATAATAGCCATATCCATCTTAAATACAGTTGCGTTTTACATTCAACCCTTCACGGACTTCCCGATACTAGTGAATGCATAAATATCTATATGTTCGTTGTGGATTAAAAACATGGCGTTGTTATTTTATACTCAATAAGTTTTGTTACTTTATTTTATCAGTGTGTATACTTGATACAGTGTGTGATTTTCTTGCATCGAGTATGTAAAATTATAGGAAACTTTTTATTTAGATTTTGGCTTCGAAATAACCACCTCCACCTAAAATATAGTTAAATTTTACATTTAATCCTTTCTTGACTCTCGAAAAGTAGTGAATACGTAATTATCTACACGTGTTCCTTGTGGGAACATGGTGTTTTTATTGTATTTGTGCAAGTTTACATTAATCAAAATGTGTAGTTATTTTAAACTATCATTGTGTGAATAGACTACCTACCCCCATAAAAGATTTTGACTGGCAATATCAAAATGACGTCTTCTTAATTTCTCAAAATTCTAAAAGCAAGTCAAAAGTAAAGAAAACTTTTGATTTAATTGCTGTAAAAAATCTCATTTTTGTATGATACCAGTCTGCTTTTGTATGACACAAAAATCTCTCAAGGTTGGCCTGACAATGGAATACTAACATACCACTGTAGATGTTTGAAGATATGCACTGCTATGAAAGTTTTGTATCTTGAGACATTTTTCAATTAGCTTCGACAATCATTTTAAGTTTATAAATACACAAACCATAGACAACCCTAAATACGGCTAATGCGTGTTGCTCTGATATCAAATTTTAACCAAGACAAGTTTGAAATTAAAATTTGTCATAAACTTAAAGTAGAAATTGCGAACAGTTCCAATGTACAATGTACAGTGAGCAAAAAATGGACCACCCTGAATAACTTTCGATCTAATTGTAAGATTTTTGCGCTCTAAGACTCAATGACTGGAGAGGGGGGGACCTCAAATATGCTAATTAATAAGTGCAGATGATATTTTAAGTTAGGAAATCAAACACCAATACTACTTTCTCTGAATAAACATACTTTTTTAACTGATTTCTGACCCCCAAAATATAAAGGGTAGCTGCAATCTGAGAAATATGGTCCCAATACTGTGGTCAGGAGAGGGCTTGAAAATGTGGACCACTTAATGTTAATTTTCCTTTTTGCTTTATCTCCAGAATTTCTTAAGCCTATTGAAAACCTTTTTTACATACAATTAAAAGATTTGTTTTCTGACTTTTTTAAAATTCTATTTTTAGGGACTATTCTACCGATTTCGTTCAAATTTTGTACTTTGCCATGTAAAATTACATTCTTTAAAAGGATACAAAAATTTCTATTACTTACGATTCAACATTCCTTCGACTATTCGTAAATAAAAAATAATAAATACTTATTAAAAGTTATTTTTTTTCATGGAATCATTTTTGAATAAACGAATTTTATAATTGTGCGTAATATTTTTTTAATTTGCATGAAAAAGTCTCGAGATATAGCGAAGGGCGCAAAAAGTAAATTTAACATTAAGGGATCCAAACTTGCGTTGCGCTCTCCTGACCAAACTATGGGGACCATATTTTCCCGATTTCAGCTAACCCCTTATAGTTAGGGGATCAGAAATCCGTCGCAAAAAAGGTATGTTTGTTCAGAAAAAGCACGGTTTTGTGTCTGATTTCGCAACTTAATAATATATCGTTTGAAATTATCAATTATCATATTTGAGATCACCCCTTCGAGCTATTATTATTGAGTCCTAGAACGTGAAAATCAGATCATTAGGAACAAAAGTTATTTAATATGGTCCGTTTTCATATCTGTACCTTGAGACAAAGTGAACTGACTGTCAGCTTCATTTTGACGAATCGCATGCCGACAAACTTTTTATTTTTTAAGGCACTGAATTGAAAAAATGCAGAAGCATAACACAAAGAATGAAAGTTCTAACATTACAACTGATACATAAAAATAGTCAATCGTGAAAAACACACCACATTATTTTTTTAGAATTTATTGCAACAAGAATCGTAATATTTTGTTCTGAAGAAATTTTGTTCCCAGTGTAATGGCGCAGTTATTAATTCTTAGGAATAGAGGTTTTCTTTGTCTAATAACCAAAAAAAAAAAAAAAAAAAAAATCAATAGTAAAATTACTTTTTAAAAAATTGCATTAATTATAATCGCATTTTAATTAATTTTATGAATTTTAATAATTAAGGAATTTATTAGTATAATATCCATTAGTAGAAAAATAGAGAAAAAATACATACCGATCTCAAATTTATACAATAAAGTTTTAAGTCATAAAACAAGTTCAACACTTTAAAATTCCTAAAATATGGTAAAAATTAATTGTAAAAATATTGTAATAATATGTCACATTGAGCTTTACTAACAGATTATTATAATTTCCTTATTTGAAAGATGGTAACAGATTAGCGCACAGTCTCTTGCATCAAAAACTTTTAGAGTTATTAAAAATTGTGTAACCATTGTACTTCTGGACAAGTGATGTTTTTGAACGGCTGTACAATCACCCTATGATTTAAATAAAATCAAAAATGTGTCCAAACTAAATGAGCTGCTATTATTTTCACCTAACTAAAATATTTACAATTATAAATCAACCAATCAGAGATCACACATTCTAACAAAGTTAGATATTAGGAACTCTACCCTACAGTGGGTGCAAGTCTGAAGGAGTGTAGGAATTAATTGCGTTTCCAAGCAACAGGTATTTCTTGAGGTGTATGTTTTATCTATCTTACGTTGTTTCCTTAAAAACCATTATCGATTTCCTTTAATTAGCTGGAAAAAATTTGCATGAAAACAAACATTATTTCACATTAACTAATTAATGGAATATATTTAAACAAATGAAATATCGGTAACCAATGATAATTGCAATAAGACTCGGATTTTTAACAGACATAATTTTTTTGAAATTAATCTTATATAACAATAATTTCTTTGAAATTAATCTTATATAACAGTAATAATCTCTTTGAAATTAATCTTATATAAATAACAGTAATAACTTCATCATGGTTAAGAATCAGTTGTTTGAAACTTAAAATGCTTCTCATTTTTTTTACTATCTTATGACCATTCTCTTTCCTAATAACTTATTTTTAAATATTTTTAGGAAAATACGCAACCTACATAACCACATAAATTGGACTAAATAAAACTCTAGGAAATATTTTGATTGATTGCTCGCTTAAACATTCTGCTTAAAGTTTTACTAATCAATGTCACCTTTAGTGTCATGCTGTCACTTAAGATTGATTGTTTTCAATCTATTCTCTTATTAACATCCATTGGTGTCGATCTCCTATTTATGTCAAAATCTCCTTTCAAGTGAAAAGTATTTTGCTTAAGGTTGCAAAAAAATATATATATGGCATGGTTGGTTTAAATACAATGCAATGTAAAATTGGTTTGTATAAAAAATTCACCTTGAAACAATTTACACAGGAGGAATTTAATTATAACTACTTTGCCGAGATTACGAGACGGGGATTCGAGATTAAATGCCATGCAATGTAAAATGGGTAGTGCAAAGAGTTTACCGAACGGCAATCTAAACAGGATGATTTCCCAGTGGCTTTGACAACATTTTCGAGACCATGAGATAAAATTTTGCAAGAATAGTGAGCTCAAGAATAGTGCTACAAATGATTAACCATCATTGATAGTTATGCTTACAGTAACAAAATTTAAAAGTTTTTAAATACACTATTTCCTTATTTTTCACCCAAACTTAATCATAACAATACAAAAAGCTGTGCCGGGATAGCCTGGATGGTAGGGCGCTGGGCCCATGTCCGAGAGTTCGCGGGTTCGAACACCGCTGGTCGAAGACTCCCCGTGTAGTTGGCGATTGATTCACGTTAAAATTCTGTCGAGTCGCAAAGTCTTCCATGTTCCCATAACAAATCATCACCTCTGGGGGTACTGGATTGGAGATCGATCGTTCTCTGATTCCGGTCAAAATTACGATCTGTGGATGAATGATTGGATGTATGAATGGGTCTGCCTTATAAACAGGTGTGACGCACGGTGTGGCGAAGTGGAATTCTTGGCCATAGATGGCGCCACTGAAAAAAACAAGAATCGCACACTTTGCCTTAAATTTGCTCGGTTTCACCAAGCAGGCTTGCCCGTGTGGCAAGTGGCATTAGAACCAACCTATCAATGCAAAAAGCTTAAAATTATGCTGGATTGATGTTTTTAGAAAGTCCGCTTTACATAAAGATGAAGAAAAGAATATTTTTTATTTTTTGGCGTATCAGCAATGGTATTTTTCTGCACGAGATTTGACGTTAATGGGATGAAAAAGTTGTGTGTAGTGATTTTGTAGGATGACTATTGCTTTCTTCATCTGTGTCTAGCGTCGCATTTCTGACTAGCGATATTTTTAGCACGAACGGTGATGCTGCATCATCAGTTATCGTGCTAAAATTAGCGTTTTAACTTCATTCTAAGTGCCTTGCCGTAATCTCGGAAGAAAAAAAGTCGGTGTTTATATAAAATTTTTTTAAAAAATTTTGTCACTGTGATAGTAATAATGAAAGTATGATTACTGAGTTTAACGCTGTTCTTTATAGCTGTATTTGTTCAAATATTATGTCATTCCCTTAAATGGTATGTTCTCTAAGATTCGTGGGATTTTTTAAATTTTTTTTTATAATCAACCTGAATGTTACGAAGAAATATTTATAATCAATAATATATTTGTTTAACCTTGTTGACATCATATAAAATATTTGTACCTTATTTTATGTAAAAATTTGTTAATAATTTTTTTTTCAAAAATAGTTAAATTCCACTAAAACAGTTTGAGATTTATCTCAACTATTCTTTATAAAATAAAAAAAAGACCTTTCCTTTGAAATAAAAAATAATAAATTTATGTGCTTCTTTTTTCCATAAGTGCTAATGTTAAGAAGGCTTGTACAGTTATTAAAATATGTAAATGTTTCAAAATATACTTTTTTCAGTAAATAATTTTTATTTTATCAATTCTTTGTTGTTCATTAGAGCTGTCATGGTTTACAAATGAAACGCGCCTTATCTAATATTTTCCTATTAAAATAGAATAATATTACGCTTTGAGATGTCATATACTTTGTTATATATTGTGAAGTTATTCACACTATGTAAGCTATGTTGAGAAATCATACATTTTAGATTGTGAACGTAACTTTCTTTCCTTCCTTTTTTAAAAATTCTGAACCATCATTTTTCGTCATTCCAAAAATATATGTTTCCAATCTTCGAAGTTCTTTAACAATCTCGATTTGCACTATCTGACTCATGTAAGCTTTTGCTGTACAGTTTGATTAAGAACAATTCAAATAGTTGGTTATATATCATTGCTTTTTTATCAATGTAAATTAATTCGCAGTTTTAATTGTTCTGAAATATCACATGAATGTCCAGTGGATATTTTTTTGAAATATATAGCGCAGAAAAGAAATCTTTAATTTAAAATAATCATCAGCAGTAAATTGAAAATTTTCATAAGCCACTCGATAAATCACTTAAAGCAAACATTATTTCAACATTACCAGTAATTTTAATCAATTAAAAGAAGTATTATAATATTTTGAGATTAGCAATGATTTCTTTTAAATATCATCTTTTTTAAGAAATGATACAATTTTAAGCTAGTATGGTTTGATTAGTTAAAAATTCTTCATTAAAATTTTGTTAGTATATATGTATTAGATAACAATAAATTGTCGTATTTTTATTGTATGAGGAAATAGAATTATTCTAACATTTTGAACCAGAATCTTACCCAAATTCTTCTTTAATGAACCCCACATACAGTTAAAAGTTTTTTTAATAAGGTAAATCAAAAGGTACGGGAAATAGTAAATAAAAAGGTATTGAGAAAATTACACAGACATTAACATAAAAAACCACAGAATGTCAAATGTTTAAATCTGTATTATCAACTAATCGTTGCCGTTTAGTTCTGCTAGATAACGCAAGGACCATTTTGGGACGGAGGAAACTTTTAGAATAGCGTCGTGATGATGGTCAGTTTGGATTGTCCTTAAGTTTTATCGTTTATGGTTCTAGCACCATTTAGTTTATCGTTTGCTTTTATTACTTCTAATTGAATTTATATTATTCACTAAAATTGTTTGGTATCGCTGTATTATTTAAAATACTTGTATGTTTTTCTTCTTCAACAAAATGTGTCGAGTATTAATGAAGACAAATATATGTTTCTTTAACACCTATTTGGATTAGTGTTAAATATTTTAACTTTATTTGTTGTCCTTGGATTTTCATCGTATAATGTATAGTTTTAAGCTTGTCAGGTAGAATAAATTTTTTGAAACTAATAGAAAATTAAAAAATAAATTTGAATTCTTTTACAGTTTCTACATTTATTCTCTTCTTAAATTATAAATGTAGATATCTCTTTTCTACGATTATAATAATTTTAAGAAATTAAATAAAGTAAAAATAAACACGAGGAAATGAGAATATAACAAACGCTATAAACTGTTAAGTGCTTATTTTTTTAAATCAAATCTATAGCATCAACTAATTATTTTGATTATTTTAAGGCTGTGCAGAAAATGCACTATCATGAGGTTACGTATACAAGTATTTTCTCGTGCCTGCTACAATTTTATAAGACTAAATACGTAAAGAATACTTTTCTAAAATAATTTTTAAAACAAAATTTTTTAAAATTATTTTTATATAATTTTCATTTGCTAAAGTAAACAAATCATCATCGAGTCAACAAAACACAATTAAACAAATTTGGGTATGAATTTATTTTAAAGCCGTCTGTATAAATCTTTGAAAAATCGAAATAAATCTTAGTTTCTCTTTAAATTAGACTGAAAAAAAAAGTAACCAAGAAAATTGGTTTATCTCAAACCCAGTAAAACAATTTCAGAAACGTTTCAGCACGTGCTGTGAAAAATTCATAAGCTGGAATTTGTTGGCGAGATAAAATAGTTCTTTACAAACTATTCAATCAAGTCTTTTTTATGTACAGTATAACGTGTGCATCCGGATGCCAGACTCTGACAAAGTTTTGTAAATATCTTCTGTGCAAAGCAGTGACATCTTCTTCCGGTAAGTGATGGAAGCAAGAAGTTTTCCCTAGTATAAGAAAGAGAAAATGGGGATAATTCAATTTCAGGAAAAGTGAGAGGGAAAATAAAGTTTTTCCCTGGCAGTTTTTTCCCCTTTTTTAATATAGGTCTGCATTAGATGTGATAGCCGAAAGTTTGTCAAGGGAATAATTAATGTCTTAAATACATTAGACGTTTTTCGTATCTGGATTTTTTTATAGTTCTGGCGGTTTTTCATCTCTAATTGAAAATGCTGAATTAATGAGTTTTTTAAAGTTATTTGGTTTGGTACAGTTTTTAATCTCGTAATTTATGTACCTCGTATCTTAAAATGTGTTTGCAAAAGCACGAAAAGTAATAAAGCTACTTCTAGATCAGTAGTTTTATTTTATTTTGTATTGTGAAAAATTTTGTTAATCGTTAGAAATTGTGAAATGCATTTGCAAAACTGTCAGACTTACAGCCTTTTTTTGAATAAGTAAAAGTAGATAAAAATGTGTGCAATGTAAATTCCGGAAAATAATCCTAAAAAATGTATAACTGAATGAAAAATCCTAATTCACCTAGATAAATTTAGATATTTGATTCTTAAATCAACTTTTGTTTAAAAAAAAGAGAACGAAATGTTTACATGTTCGTTAGAAATAGTAGAAATTCTGTATTACGTAAAAGTAACTGCATTATTAATTTCAAAATTCATTTTAAATGAAAAGTACTGTGACAAATTGAAAAATATGAAATTAAAGAATTTTTTTTTATCACCGAAAGTACAATTATTGAATTTGATATTTTGATATACGCTCATATTGGACATTATTTAGGAATGAATTAATAGGATTGGAAAATTTAGGAATATTAATTTTTATTTTAATATTTGTGTTTATATATATCTATATCTATATATATATATATATATATATATATATATATATATATATATATATATATATATATATATATATATATATATATATATATAACAAAAAATTATAAATGTATTTAAATTTTCAAAAGTTTGTAACTGTGTCTCGTTTTTAAGTAAGCGAATATGTATTCATGCAGTATAGTTTACTGTAATGTCTTGTCGGTGATATTTTTATTCTGGAAATAGCTAAAAATGAGTACTCATGAAAAGGGACTTTACTGAAAATATGCGTTTTAGAAAATGGACATAGTTCCAAACGCGAATTGAAGAAAATGAACTCAGCTCAAAAAGCGTATTTATGAACATGATACAGCTCAAAATGCGTTTTAAGGAAAAAACGATTCGACACAAAATGCATCTTTTCAAAGTTTTATTCAAATTTTTACATCAAAATTATAACCCGGAAATTCGCTTACTTTTTTAAACAGTAAGCATAATCATAGCGGAGAAAAACCACGAACTTCCAGATTACATTCGCTGAGTATATTGCAAATATATTTTTTCAGACAATACTTTCGAATTCAGATCTCTAAGCAATAAAGTGGCATTTGAAATCTGAATTAAAAAAGGAAAAACTATCATAAGGGAAGTTAAAAAAAAATGGAATCAATTGCTATGTTTATTTTGAGCAAATTCTTTTTAAATACTCATTTTGAACAAAGTCCATTTTCTTATATGCGCATTTTGAGTTGTGTCTATTTTCTTAAAAACTCATTTTAAACTATGTCAAATTTTTGGAAATGCATTTCAAGCTACGTCCATTTTCTTAAACACCAGTTTTTAGCCATGAATGGAATAACAATCAAATTACCTTTCCCGCGCACATGCAATGCTTTCAATACAAATAGTATGAATTTATAGAATCGTGTTTTTGATCTACTGTATACAAGGTGACAGTAAAAAATACTTATTTAAATTTAATCAAAATTTGAGTAACGTCATTCAACTAAACTTATTAATTTGTCACTTTGCTTTTGTGCTTGCTTTATATCCTTTTTAACATTCCAATTTCATTTTATAACCAAAGTTGAACCACCAATCCAATTTTTGGGATTACGACTATTGATGTTCCACTCCGTAGCCTTGTAATTTTGAATCCAATTCAGATGACAAGGGAACTCCTGGATCAAATATTGGGTAAAATTTGCTTTCGTGGGGGACTTTTTAATGGAACTAACTCGCAATTGTATTACATGGGGAGGAAAGAAACATGAAAACATATCATGGTTAGCTTTACGGCAAGGGGACTCTAAGCCATGATTTGTCTACCACTGAGGTCAGTACTGTGGTCGGCGCGAGCAGGGTGCAGAATTTGTATCGACCAGCCATCGCTAGGATTTAAACTCGGTTCACTTCATTGGAAGGCAAAAGCTCCATCTCTTGAGCTACAAGGGCTCTAACATTCCAATTGCAAACTCTGGGTTCTTAAGTATTAATTGACGATTTGAAACTCAATTCAAAAAACGAAAGCAGGTCAATATGCGCAATTTCCTTCTCTCTTCTTAAAAGGTCAAAGATATATTCTATCCAAATTTGAAATTTCAGTAGAATAAATCACTCTGGTGGGACAAATGTAACACATTCATTCTTTTTTGGTCCAGTTTCACACTGAACTGAAAATTTCACACTGAACTTTTACTGAAATGTTTCATAGCAATTCGTTAATTTTTCTCCGACTGCGATACGATGAAGCTGCAAATCATTGTTGCTTTAAGAGCACGTTTTTATAGTTTTTCTCAGTTAAAAAAATCATTCACAATATTTTGAATTAATTATTTAACTCAGATTGAATAAAAAGGATGCACTAATTCCAAAACAAATGCAATAAGAGGTTATTTCTGTCGTCTTCAGTTTTTTATTAATTTAATTTTCAAAATCTTCTGTCGTTTTTTGTGCCACTCAGTATTTGCTTGGTAACTGGTTTCTGATTCAAACTCCACTAAATACTTTATTTAAAAAATTGAATTTACTCACTGTGTATTGAAATTTTTGATAAATTCCTTTTATTTACTTATTTTTTGTTTGTACCAAAATGATTGTCCTGTTTCGAAAAAACTTATTTATAGTGGTTGTCTAACGATAGATATAAAACTTTTAATTTCACAGCTCGTTGCTTTCAGATATCAACTGGTTCACTTTTTAACTGCTCCTGGAAAATCATTTTAAATAGGATCCAGCTGTTTAAAATAGGATCCAGCTGATGAAAATAGAATAATTTAAAATAGAATCCAGCTGTTATAGAACCAGACGATGCTTTGAACCTCACTGTCTGGCTAAATTTTAATTAATTACTGTGATTTATATTTTTAACTACAAGAGTTAGATACTATATTAAAATTTCAGTGATATCATCAGTATCGGAATAGAGTTCTTGTCATTAGAATGGCCTTGTTACGTTTTCGAATATTTTTCCTCCTTTTAACCAATATGTGGATTAGTTTGGCTCAAAAACAGCATCACGGATGCAAGTTTGTTCCGATAATAAATCCAGAAAATTTTTTGTCTTCGAGTTGAGTTTAAACTCTCAAAAAACTGCACTTGAATATTGGTAATTGCAAACTCTGTATGCATCGGTGGGACAAAAAACGAGTTTAAAATAAATTAACTTACAGTATGGCCTTCTTTCATTATTATGTTAGGAGTCAACAACCTTTTGCTCTTTTACCAATCTCGGAGCAGCATTTGCAGATTCTCTCTGACCCTTTTATAAGATTCCCCGATATTTAAATCCGGTATTTAATACTTTTTGTCTGTAATATTCCAGATCATAGGCAAAACCTACCTCACATTTTAACAAATTCATGCTGAACTTATACATGCTAAGTTATTAACCGCACGATGTGAAATAAAAATTGAAATTTCTTTTTTATTTAAAGCTACACTAAATTTACCAAGTGAGAACGTAACTCAATTTTTTGAACTGATTTTATTTCAAGACAGATTATACTAAGGAACATCAAATGCATATATCATGTTAGTTTTTGCTACTTACTAGTAACATATGTAAGAAATCAAAAATTAAAATTTAGCTGCTAAGTTAATGTCCTTTGTTTGTCAATAATTAAATTAACTCTTTGACACATGTTATATATGCTCACATACGCTTCGTCTACTTTATTGCTAAAATGGTCTTTGTTGGTTAATAAATAAACTATTTGAAACTGATGATTGACACTTGTTTCCTATGCACCCCCACTTTGTTTCGTTAAATTTGTTTCTAAGCAAATAACACTTGTTTGTCAATAAGTAAATTAACTATTCGACTCATGTTACATTTGTTCACATAAGTTTCGTCGAGTATACTGTTAAACAAATAACTTTTGTTGGTTAATAAATAAATTAACTATTTAAAACTGATGATTGAAACTTGTTGCATATGTCCACATACGTACCTTCCTTATATATTTTGTTTAAGAAATAACCTTTGTTTTCCAATAAATAAACTATTTGGCACTTTTTACCAATGTTCACACAATTTGTTTTCTGATTCTTAGGAGCTTAAATGTCAATTACTACCAAATTGATAAAGGCATTAATTTTCATTCGTTTTGTTTCAATCGTGTATAATGAAGCTTTTATTTTTTTAAATGAAAATTACTAGTGATAAAAAATACGTTCAATTTATTTTTATTATCCGCATTTTTCATTGCTGTTGTTTGAACAAATGGAAATAAATTCAATTTTACACAGATTTCCTTTGGGAGAATTTATCTGACTTTTACATCTAAGTGTGGCTAACGGGAAGGAAAAAATGAGAAAAAAATGTCACAATACTCTCACTCGGGGTCTTATACCTGAACAGCTTTCATATACACTGGTGGACAAAATTAAGAGAGGGAAAGCATTTTCGCACATTCATTCGCACATGCAAGATACCCGAACACCTCTCCATGTGCGTGACAATGGTTCCGTGAATGCCCAGAGGTACAGGCAGGAGGTCCTAGAGCCCTATGTGCGTCTTTTCAGGGGCGCTGTTGGCTCTGAGTTCATTTTTATGGACGACAATGCGTTACCACATAAGGCTCTCATGGTTGATGAGTATCTGGGAAGTGAGGATATTCAACGAATGGATTGGCCAGCCAAATCCCCTGACCTGAATCCTATTGAACATGCTTGGGATGCTCTTGGGAGAGCTATTGCGATGCGCCAACCTCCCCCCAGAACCATTCTGGAGTTAAAAATTTCCCTGGTGGAGGAATGGGAGGGTCTTCCACAAGTCCTCCTTAACTCCCTTATTAACAGCATGCATACTCGTTGTGCGTGCTGTCTGTCTGTCAGGGGGGACCATACACCATAGTAGAGGCAACACAGACTATACAAGCCTCACTTTTATTGTCATCTTTTATCCTTAAGTTCAGACTTCATTGGATTTATTGGCAATAGGTCTTGCCAGTGAATGGCATTTTCATTTTTGTTTTGCATACTTTATTATCATGGAATAAGCTATATCCATATCAAATTTCATTTATTTATACTCAGTATTTTTTGAGATATTTGGGAAAATGCCTTCCATCTCTTAATTTTGTCCACCAGGGTTGCTAGTCATTGAAATTTTGTTTCAATGCTCTCATATTACATCCATTTATTCCCAATTATTCACTGAAGTAGTAAAATCCCTTGAAAACATTCCAATTTTTTAAGCGTATCAAATATATATTGTTTTGAGACGGGTATTCTATTTTCACTACCATGTCAAAATGTTTAACGTTTTTCAATATTTTTTCAATATACCATTTCAATTATATTTTTTCATATTATTTCAATATACAATTCAATATACCATGTCAAACAAGTAAAATCCATTGAAAACATTCCAATTTTTTAAGCGTATCAAATAAAAATTTTTTGAGACGGGTATTCTATTTTCACTACCATGTCAAAATGTTTAACGTTTTTCAATATTCTTTCAATATACCATTTCAATTATATTTTTTCATATTATTTCAATATACAATTCAATATACCATGTCAAACAAGTAAAATCCATTGAAAACATTCCAATTTTTTAAACGTATCAAATATATATTGTTTTGAGACGGATATTCTATTTTCACTACCATGCCAAAATGTTTAACGTTTTTCAATATTTTCCCCCTAAATGTTAAAACGGCTTTAAAATAACTCGTGATCTTTTTTATAGTACCCAAACTATTTATTTTCATTTATCTTAAGCATTAATGTTTCTCTACTGTCACTTTGGATTTATAAATCACTCTTTAATCTTAGGAGAAATTGTCCTTTCGCTGAGATGTATCAATCTTGTTTACATGCTTCAATTTCATCAATTTATGGTGCAACAGTTATTGATGTTGTGAACTAACCAGTTTAGTGTTATATCAGATCAGCTTACTTTTATAAAGACATCCCTTTAAAACTCTACTTTATCCAATAAGATGATTGAAACTCTAAATACGCCTTATAACTCAATCCGAAAAAGAAAATACTTAAAATGTATAGAAGTAATTTATTTTTTAAAATTTATGAAAACAATTTAGTTCAGTAACCAATTTTAGACAGGTACAGAAATTTTATAAAATCTAGAAATGTTTTCATTGAAATGTACATAAATTAATTCATAAAGACACAAAAAAAATTCGTGTATGAAAAATAATACTTTATTAAAAAAATAAAATGGTGCTTATATGCACCGTTGGCTATATCAATGGACAAAACATTTACTTAAGTAATAAAAAAGATAGAGTTCAATTGAACACTAGTTTTTTTTAATATTTGTCTTCTATTTATTCCATTTATATGCAACAATTAATTTTATTATATTCAACTTTTATCTATCACAAAAACGGTTCATTAATCTCAAATAGAATAACTATACACTTTCAGAAAGTCTAATTTGAAAAATTAGACTTTCTAATTTAAAAAATTTTTATTGTCCAATTTGAAAATTTTTTATGACTGAAGTTAAGCTAGCGTACTTTAAAAAAAAATCCAACCGAAAGTTTTTACTCCAATTAGTCTACTATTTTTTTTATATATAAAGTAGCAGGCAGATAAAACTAGCAAGAAATATGCGTCACTGTATTATTAAAAAAAATATTTATTGAAATGATGCATTTATTCATTTTTAATGGAAATGTCTTAAGCCTAACTATCTTTTTTAAATGACTTAGAGAACATATTCTTATTTCTATCAGCAGGCAGATAAAACTAGCAAGAAATATACGTCACTGTATTATTTAAAAAAATATTTATTGAAATGATGCATTTATTCATTTTTTAATGGAAATGTCTTAAGCCTAACTATCTTTTTTAAATGACTTAGAGAACATATTCTTATTTCTATCAGCTGGCAGATGAGACTAGTAAGAAATATACGTCACTAAATTATTAAAAAAAATATTTATTGAAATGATGCATTTATTCATTTTTTAATGGAAATGTCATAAGCCTAACTATCTTTTTTAAATAACTTAGAGAAGATATTATTATTTCTATCAGTTTAATGCAAGTTTAATATAAGTTTCACGGTATAATGTTATGCGAAAAAGACACTTTATGAGTCACAGCTAATAAAAACTTATGATTTTTTTTTATTTCACACTAAAATTATATATGTATTGAAAAATTGGTGAAAAAATAACATAAGTTGATACGCTTTTAAAAAAATTCCTATGACTTGAAATTTATACAAAAATTACTTTTTGCTAATATGTTAATAAATCTATGATGTTATGAGCTTAAGTGTACCGAAAATGACTAATGATTTAAAAAAGATAATTAAGCAAAAATAATTAATTACCACTATCTTTAAAAAGCAGTTAAATTTCTTGTCAACAGATGAATGGAAAACTTTTAAAACAATACTTTCTGTTGCATGCTAGACCATTTTGACGAAAATATTTACACAGATGTCTGTTTATTTTGTCATCGGTCTGCGTGACAGGTTGTTGTTGTAAATTGAGATAATTTTTTAAATTATTAATTGTAGTGTTTTTTCTGTAACTACCTGTTGCCAAGCAATGAAACTATTTATCAAAATAAAATTTTTAAAATAGAAAAAAATTGGTTTCTTTAACAAAACGAAGCAAATCGTTCGTTTCTATCTCTTTTAGATTCTCTTTAAAGATTTTTCAAATTAATCATTTTTGGGACACTCTGTACTAAATTAAGAAAAAAAAATTATGAACTGAAATTGTTTTAAAAGAATTAAGCTAGAACATAGATTTTGTATTGCGTCCCAAGTTATTACATTACTATAGTGCCTTTCTAACCTGTCAACTGTTTTAAAACTACTTTTTTTATTTTTACTACAGTGTAATATTTTAATCTGCTAATATTTTTAATTTAACTACAGTCAATCAGACAATGAGAATACTAAACCACCTTTTTGTAGAACTTAGAAGAACTGACGAATAAATAACAAGTTGCATTCATCCTCCAAAGAATTCTTTAGGACATTTTGATTATGCCAGATTATGCAGCTTAACCGTATATAATATAATATTGATTATCTGTAAACCATAATATGCTGATTAAACGACGTATACCATATTACAGTGTTTAATCGTATACCGTATTTTGATTAACCCTATAACATTTTATATTGATTAACTAGATAATAGCTTAAAATTTCATTTATAAAAAGTTTTTATTATTGTCATAGTATGATGTGAAACACTAAAGGCAGAGAAGGTAAAAATATCTCCATTAAAATATTTGAATATTTAAACGAATGAATAATTATACGTTTAAGATTAATATTTACTTTTGAATATTATTTTAAATACTTCAATACTAAAACTTCTTTTCCAACCAATCCAAACTAATATTTGGTTTTAATTATAAGTTTTTGAATAAGTTCTGAATTTGCTTAGAGTGCAAATTTTATTTGGTAGAGCATAATTACATACATCTAATTGGAAAAATTTAAACAAAGCAAAATATTGATTTCATAAATATTTTCGTTTCAAATTTATTAAATAAATTTATTTTCTAAAAATAATAGAATAAATAATGAATAAATTATATTATAATACAATATTTACTGTTTTTGAAAAAGAGAATAAAGATATAGATTCCTTAACATAGAAGTAAACTTTCAAACTTAAATTTTTAATTTTTTTATTGAATAAGAAAATAACTTCAATAAAATATCACAGAGTAGATTTTATATCCCCCAGCTAATTTTAAGATTTAATTAAATATCTCACGCAATAGACTAATTCAACGATATCTCTCAACTATGTTTAAAGCAGGATATCTCTTTGCTGAATTTTTTTTAATAGCATCTTCATTTTTAATTTATTCTTACACTTAGTTGACTTTTAAAAATTATTTGGCGAGCTTAAATATTTTCTTTTTTTCCACCATTAAATTAGAAAGCATTTGTTTCCTTTTCCTATAAAAACCTAGAGAAAAAAAACAAAGTCTGTAATTTAATTTAATCAGTATTGGGCTTGTTTCACACATGGCTGCCATATCAGTTATTAATTTTTTTTTCATTATATTTTACTGAACATAATTTAAGTACTTATAAAAAAAACTACGATTATTTTAGCGTATTCTTAATTTTTTTCAAAACAGTCATTAATCATCTTTTAACATTTTAAAGGCAATAATTATAGCATTATAGCAATAAAAAGTTTTCTGATATAATAATATCCTAATAAGATACTTTTTAAAACATGTTAAAGTCTATGATGGTTGAGTTTGCAACATTTCAAAAGTTACCATGCAAATAAAAATAAAAAATTGAAAACGAAATTCAGATGAAAGCTTACTCTGCAAATTTGCTTATTTTTATTTACCCATAACCTAACTTAACTCCCCAAGTTAACAAACTTCTCTTACTCACTACTTAGCTTATTTAACCAAATAAAGTATTCTAGTCTTGCATTTTATACTTGTGTTGCCTCTTTTGTTATATTTATATCAAAAGAAACTTTTTAATAAAGTTATGTTTCAATTAACAAACTTTACTAATTTTTCTTGGAAGATATTTACGTAAAATTTAGATTATATGTCACGCTCTCTTCTTTGAAGAAAAAAAAAACCTGAGTGCCCTTATTTAGCAAAATAAGTCGAATATGTTTGCCTGCCAGCATGAATGTCTTCCTGTCTTGAAATTATTTAATATATTTAAAGCATCGAGTATTTTTGAGTAATATACATAAAATGTTTTCTTAAAAGTATATAGCTAACTAGTTTTGTATTTTAATAATTCACAACTTAAATATATTTTTATTGAATATCTTCTACATTTGCCTTATTAAAAACAACTTTTACACAAATAATATACTAAAATAAAATATTAATTTACAAAATACTTCATTCGCATTCATGCTAAACTAAGCTAATTCATAATCAAAACTGAACTTGATATTTAATCTAATTGAAATAAATTACTTATATGATTGCTTTTATGATAGTTTTGTTTCAATTTTCATGTTACGGCAACTACTATATAAAAGTCGTTAATTTCGGGGTCAAGTTGAACACGCTTTTGATAAAACTGTTAAGATTTCAAGCACGACTCCTAAGGTCCTGGGTTCAATCTTAGACGGCAGCAAAAAAATCTTTTTCCATTCTCTTTACAATGGTTGCCATTGACAACGAGCAAATAAATATCTCGCAACTAGAAAAATGGTGGAACAATGCTATTTTGTCGTGGACCACTGCTCGCTTCGATTAACCTTAAGTCATAACCTTAAGTTCTGAACTACAGCAATTTTTTTCTGTATAATGTTATTTTACAGTCAGTGGTTGTGTATTTAACGAGATTAAAATTGTGAAAAAAAAAACTGTATTTTTATGGTCATGATAGATTTACGGGCATCATTTTACTTTCACGGCCAATGATTGTAACAATTTTTCAGTCAATGACCGTTTTTCGAAAAAATTAGAACAAGGTTAAAAGTCATATTTAAATTATTTCAGAAGCCGCAATTAGCTTATGAAATTATATCGATAGCAGAAGGCTAATAATGGGACAAAACAATGTTATTTAATGCACTGACTGAAAGATTAATTTATTTCAATGACATTATTTTTCTATTAATGTTTTATATTGTAAATTTAATTGAATTAAAAAGTTTAAATCATATGATCAGTTCTAGAAATTATTGTAATTTGAATCACCGGGTTTAGAAATTTTAGCATCAGCAAACAATTCATGAAACATATTTTCCTATTAAGTGTCTTATTTAATTACTTGTTAAAAAATAAATTCTGCGCATATACCAATAATGTAATAATGTATGGTGTTCGTGATAAGTTATAAATGTTTTTATGCGCGTTAAAAATATTTTTACTGCTTAAAATTCGGTACAACGTGTACTCGAAACGTGTATTCGGTCCACTCGAAAGTTAAAGTTAACGTTTCTTGCAAATACGAGTTCCTTGAAACCATTCCACCACAATGATCTTTCTTCCTTCTTTGTCATTTCCTTACCAGGTGCATTGTTTTGGGTTGAGCGCAGTACAGTCGATTCAGATTACTATGACATTAATCTTACGATTCAATCCAAACTAAAGACTTTATTATTACCTTATAGAGCTACCGTCTCTTTGAGCCCTACGTTATTTGGTAGCTGTCATTCTTCTTCATTCGGTGTCACGTGATATTGATGACAGTTATAACAATTTTAACTGCACTGTAGATTTACTTATTCATGGTAAAATTTCTGGAATATTCCTTTGCTACGCTTTAATTAACCTTCAAATATTAAAATTTAAAACAATAGAATTATTTTCGCTTTCAGTTATTTTTACACTTTTCATTTCCGTAATATTTATTTAAATGGAGAATTTTTTTTTTCTGTACATAGAACAGTATGAACAATGCACGATTTTAATATGATAACTTATTAAATAATTTTTGACTTCGAAAAGAAAAACTATCTTGTTAATGACGTAAAATGTCATATTATAATCATATAATTTTAACTATTCACTATGATCGAAGGATAAGTGTTTTAAATAATCGATATTTCATAGTTTTGAAAATGTTTTAATTGGAATCGCAAATAGCAAATAAAACTATAAGCAAATGAGTTGCAATTAAATTTACAAACAACTGTAATAAATATTTTCAGATTTTCTTTTAATTGAACAGTTGTATTAAATTTAAAGAAAATATTTAAAAGAAATCTTGTTAGTTTCTAAAAGCAAGAGCAAATAAATATTCTCTCCTGAACTATGCCTAGTTTCCCTGCGTAAAAGGTTATTGAGATTCTTTCTTTTCTTGCGGTTTCCCACATCTTACAATAATAGAAGTTCTTTCCTTTTATGACTACTTAAGTGAACACATCTTTAATTACTGTTTTACATCCATTAGCGGTAAATCACAATTATTGTGGCTTTTGAAGAAATTAGCTACTAAATGAGTTAATTTTTATTTGTTCATAAAATAGCGCTGAGGCATTTTTCTTTCTGGAATAATGCGGTAAACTATTGTAAACATTCAAGTTTTTTTTGTTGGAACCTAATTTGTTTAACGCGATATTTGTTCTTTATTAATTTAAAATTTGGAACAGAGTTTGGATGAACTTACAGGGCAAACCACAAAACAACTTTAGAGAAATCACGAAAGTTTTCCTGCAATTACCCGCTATACCCTGTAAAATGTTTCGAATAAATTTGTGGTGAAAAATACAAGCACCCTGCGTGCCGGTGCTTTTTACCGTAAAATTTTATGCAAAAAAATCATATATTCCGTAATTTTTACAGTAATATAAACTGTAAAATCACAAAATCATTGACTTAATTAATATTTATGTAAATATTAGGTATAATATTTTATGGTAAAATATATTTTACAAGTGTTGCACTCAGGATGATAGTTACTTTTACTGTAATTTCATCAGAAATTTTTTGCTGTATACAACAGGGTCTACATTTTTCATGGTAAATATTTTATACATTTTATACGTCCCACAGTGGACTGATCGTTAAGACACGGTTCCCAGCAGATCACCGAAGTCAAGCATCACTGGCTACGGTCAGTGTGCGGGTGGGTGATCACTTGGATCAGTCTGCGTAGGGACCGAGGGTGTGCGGTATTGGTCCTCGTTAAACTGTGCTACCGTAAAGTGCTCGACTTCGCGCGCAGGTCGTCGGGCTACCGAAGCGGGGGTGCCATCCCCTCCGCAGAGGATCAAAATTGTGATGGCATGTCTTCGGATCATCCTCCGGGATGTTTCCCAGACCGTCGCCAATAGCCCATTGTGCAGCTCTAGTGCGACGTAAATTAACAACAACAGCAACAATATACATTTTATACATTTATACATTTATAAAAATATTTTATAATATTTTTACGGTATAATATTTTTTATGGTAATATTTAATGGTAAAATATATTTTACAAATGTTGCACATTGGGTGCTAGTAACTTTTACCGTAATTTCATCCGGAATTTTTTGCAGTATACAACAGGGTCTACATTTTCTATAATTTTGTGACCACCTGATTGATGTTGACATTATAATCAGCATTGTTCACCGGTCGCTTTTATTTACCTGATAATTTAATACCTATCGATTAAATGCTGAGTGGTCTCCACTCCAGGACAGTGGCAGCACCTACACATTAAAAGCTTAGAGACCTGGTCACTGTGTGCAATAGAGGCTGAAAAAAATTATGAAAAGTTTCATTAAAATGTATGTGGGACTGATATTTTAGTAATGCATGTCACCGAATGACCGTTAACATGAAACTGTATTTTCGTTTTGATGTTATGTATGACCAGAGGTTGCCGTTAAGGGAGCATCTTCGAGGTCAGCATGTTGTTGATACTAAATTTTTCAAGATAGAGGAAGTAAAGATCATCAGAATAAGTGACTGGTTTAGTCAACACTAACACACACTATTACAATTCGAATGACTTGCAAAATCACCTGACTTGAACAATTTTGAAAATAACTGGAACAGCGAACAAAATGTCAAAATCAGAATCCTCTGAATTTGATGGATTTGATAGCTACATAAAATAGATTGAATGCTGGCGATGGACCTGTAAAAATTTGAACTCACCTTCCAACTCTTTTCTTCTTAAAAACTCGCTTCCAACTCTTCTCTCCTAAAAAACTCACCTTCCAACTCTTCTCTTCTAAAAACCTCACCATCCAACTCTTCTCTTCTAAAAAACTCACCTTCCAACTCTTCTCTTCTAAAAAAACCCGCCTTCCAACTCTTTTCTTCTGAAAAGCTCACCTTCCAACCCTTCTCTTCTGAAAAATTCCCCTTCCAACTCTTCTCTTCTTAATCCCTTCTTTCTCGCTCCCGTAAAAATGACGGGGTGAGGTTTCGCCCTCTATTTCTCGCTCCCGTGATATTGACGGGCTGGAGTGTTCAGTAATAACGCGCCAATAAGAATAAAACTAATTCATTTCTTTTACCCGAAAAACATTTTATTTCTCATTTTACACACCAGATGACAGTACCAAGATACTTTTAAAGTAATTGTAGATAGTCAGTTTATTTTAAACTAGATGTCAACACTAATCAAATACGTAATACAAATACCGAAGCCACTAAAATAGGCACTTTTATGACCGTTTTCCTGAAAATTAACCGATCTTTAATGGGTTAAAAACTCACCTTCCAACTCTTCGCTTCTAAAAAACTCATCTTCCAACTCTTCTCTTCTAAAAAACTCGCCTTCTAATCGAATCGATTCTGTTATCAAATTCAAAGGTGGAGTTAATTGTGTTATTAGTTGTGCTGCACCAGGTTGTTAAATTGTGTTTCTCATAGTTTATTCTTCGTCCATTAATTAAACCTTCAGTAATGCTACTTAGTGTTTTTATTTATTAATATCCTTATTTTTTAAATGAACTCATATTTGGTAAAAGTTTTATATCCAGTGATGGTAAATCATAAATTGGGCCTTTAAAAATACACGGTGAACAATAAGTTCTCATACACTTTCAAATTTTAATTACTATAGTACAAAATAAATTACGTAAAAACTTTTTGCATAAAATTAAGGTACCAATCATAAGGGTTTTTTAAAATTAATGTTTTGCAATAATACGGCCTTCAACTTTCTTAACAAATTTAAATCTCATTTCAAATATATCACATGCGACACGTACAGCTTCCATCGGTATTTCTTGCACTTTATTTGAATTACATTTTTGTATTTGCTCAGGTTGGTGACTTTATAATTTTTAAGTTGGGTGAGCATATATGAGCAGTCAAAATAATCAAGCGGGATTAGATTGAGAGAGTCGGAAGACTCTTCATTCTTCAACGAAATGACAGCTAAATTTTTGCTTGAGCCGTGATGGGTCAGAGAATAGAACATTCGCCTTCCAATTAGGTGAACCGGGTTCGAATCCCAGCGATGGCTGGTCGATATGAATTCTGCATCCGGCTTGCACCGACTACAGTGGTGAAGTGAGTTATCTTCAGTGGTATTCTTATCCATGTAATGCAAATATGGGTAAGCTCCATCAAAATGTCCTGCACGAAGGCAAATTTCTTCCGATACTTGATCCAGGAGTTCCCTTGCGTCTTCTGGAGGGAGTTTAAAAGTACAAGTCTACGAAGTTGAACATTAGTAGTTAAAGATTAGTACCTAATTACATTAGTACCTAAAAGATTGAGTCGGCTGTCTCTCACCCCTCCCAGGGAGATTCCATTTACGGTACACAAGGTACGATGGTTACGGTACACAATTTTATATATATATATATATATATATATATATATATATATATATATATATATATATATATATATATATATATATATATATATATATATATATATATATTGTCTGAAAGGAACTGGAACTAAACCACAGTGACATTTATATAATTTTTTAACTGGCTTAAAAAGTTGTATTAGAACTTTTGGTCATGATGTCATGGTCTATTCGCTCATAATTTCAGAAAAAAATAAAATTCTTGATCAAAAATCAAGGTTTTTACACAAATATTTTTACTTAAGGTTTCTGAGGCTTAAAATTGTTTTCTTTCTGAATCGTGTTATTTACAGTGTTCTCCTTCTGAATTTTACAAAGCAAAAACTCTTAATACAAATTAAAAAATAATATCAAAATCAATTATAATTTGTATAAATAAAGGTTATGGGTATTTGGGTTTAATTTTTCATTTCTAAATTTTATTTAATCAATGGTTTCTTTATTTATAAAGCTTTTTTACAAATAAAATACCTTTTTAATTTTTTACTTAAATTTCGATATGAAATTTTTTTTCTAAAATATATAACCAATTAAAGAAAAATCATGACTTATTTCGATTAATATTGCTGAAAATAGGACCACTGATGAAACCGAATTTAAAAACTAATTTGTATATTGTTGTGTCATTTCCTATTTGTGCTGATCAATCTTTACAAAGAGTTCACAAATTGTGATCTGATGTATTTTTTCCTTCCTAAAATATTGTTAGATACAATTTCGCTAAAAAAACTTATAAATAATTGGCATTATAAATCATTTTCGATATTTATATTACTTATACTTCAAAACACATAACACAAACTTGAAAAGCAACATTCAAAAACCCTCTTTCAGCTATAAACACCGATATTTTTCCTGTATCTATCTAAAACGTCAAAATGTGCCCTCAGGATCTAACTTATCGATAGATGGCGCTGTAGTGAGGAAGAGGCTAAAGTTATTGTGATTGATTTCAGCAACAAAGGAAGCAAAGAAGGTAGACTCTTTCTTCTGTTTCTCTTTTGTCATATTCCCTTCTTTTTCATCATAATATAGTACTTGTTTTCAGTTAGAGAAGTGATGTTATTCTTTAAGATGATAAAAAGGGAATTTCTCTGAATACCTTTTTTCCCTTCTTTGTTATAAATTCTGAAGAGGATGTTTACACTCTTGCTTTAATTTACTCCTCTTTTCTGTAAGTTTCATGGGATTTTTCATCACTGAAAATAATTTATTCTGTATAAAAGGAAACAATTTTTTTTCCAATTATTGAAGTAGATACAGCAGTAGTAGTTATTCGCTATTATTTATTTATTGAAAGATTCTTTTGGGAGAAACATGTTGAATATTTTGGCATGGTCATTAATCAATTTTTAGCGGTTGACATATGTAAGCAACGAATAAATCAACGATGAAAGGTAATCGTAGGTTTCATTGGTGAATGAGAGAATTACTAATATTTGGTTGTATTTAATTGGAGCAAAAATATAAAACAATTGTTTGCCCAATCTTTTCTTTCTGTCCAACCTAAAGCTCAGTTTGTTTCAGCTTTTGCCAACGTGAGAAAAAAAAACACTCGTTTTTATAAAAATATATGCATTACAATTTTATATAATACTAGAAGACCCACTCTTTACTCGCTGAAACCCGGAAGCTATTACCCCGGAAATACTCTCGCAGTTCCTATCGAATTGTTTCACAGTTTGAACTCGCTTTACTCACTCACTGAAAATTTCTGTTTTTGTATCTAGCTTTGTATAGAGATATTTAAGCTGACGTCACCTCATTTACTTGTCCACTAGAAATCCATCAATGATCAATAAGTTTCAGATTCAACCAATAAGGATAGGAATATGAATCGTCCAATAGGGATAGTGCAAACGGAAATGGAATGAATAATAGTGAAACACTCCTTTTATTCAGTCTCTGTCTTGGACAACCCTATAAGAATAGGTGGCTGAAAGCAGGCACATACGACCGCAAAGGCATCATTATCAAATAAATTAAACAAATTATAATGTAAAAAATCATCATTATTGGTTAGCTAATATGATTTAAATTTACTCACTTTCCTATTAGCATCAGTTTCCGCCGTAAGGCTTTGGCAATCTTCACATTAACTGTTTCAACGCAGATGTTCAGTAATATAGGTAAAACATAGGTTCCGTTCCTGAATCAACTTCATGATCATTATAATGTTCATTTTTGTTCAATTTTACTTATTGCGTCATACTTACTGTGATGACTATTTCATTTCTTTATTTAGAGATAGTATTGAGAACACCCTATAGTAATTTTGGTTCTTGTTTTTCGACAATGCATCCAATTAAAACAACTAAAATTTAATCTAGTGCTTGTTTATTTTTGGAAGAGAGATAGTTTTTAAACAAATAATTCTTCATTGCTTCATAATTGCTATATTTTAATCTAATGATCAACATCAACATTTTGATAGAAGATTAATTTGTCATATATAATACAAGAAACAAATGAAATAAAATAAAAATATGACCACCGAAGCCGACGTCTTCAGGGGGTACCGGCCTCGGTAGCCATTTAAAACAAAACCATTTCTATTTGAGGGAGAAGCAAAAGCTTAAAATATCTCCCTCAGTACCCCGATGGTTTTGTATAGAGGTCCAGGAAAATCAAGATACATTCAAAATAATAAACAAATTACGAAAAGAAAATCAATCAAAATCATCAGAAAACTAAAAACTCACAGTCACAGGTCAAGAATCAACTTCAAAAGCATATGGAGGAAAAGAAAACACTAAAATCTGAAAAACCAACGCCCCCTATAATAATGCGCAGTAGAAGTTTAAAAATGAAATGAAAAAGGTCAGGAGAAGGAGATACGTAGATAAATTAATAGAATGCTTAACTGGGGCTGCTCAGTTAAGACTAGAATTGCGCCCTGTTAAAAGAAAAAATTATATAAAAACTTAAAAACCATCAATCATATTTTTAATTAAAAAATTAACATTACAAAAATTAAAAGGAAAATCATTTTTACTCAAATTATTTAAAAAATTATCCACAGCTTCCCGAAAACTTTCAACATTATTGCAAATTTTCTTGATCCTAACTAATTGCGAAAAAACAAGATTTTTGAATATTTTACTACACAAATTAGTTTTAAAGTTGCAGAAAAAAATAACATTAAAATTAAAGGCTTTTCTTTTATCAAACACACCAATTTTAATAAAATTGTTAACAATATCAATTTTAAAATCTAAATATTCAATATTAAAGCAATTTTCATTAGTTTTTTTCAGGACCAAATCACCAGAATCACTTTTTTCTGAAATTTCTGCTGCTTCTTAGCGCGTTTTTTTCAAAGAAGTTTTTTCAAAGAAGTTTTATCCTTTTGATCTTAATTATTTGTGTTTTCTTTCAGTATTTGTCAGATATAAGTAATATAAATTTTTAAATAATTACCATATTTAACTTAGTTTCATTAATTAATAAATAAAAATCACTAATATGCTTTAAATGGAAAGTAAAAAAAAATATGTAGTTTTTTAAAATATATTAGTTGATAAACATGATAGTAAAATTTTTAAATTTTAAATATTTTTGTTATGCTTATATGCTTAATAAGCATATTTATAATTTTAAAATTTATATTTATATTGAAGTATGTAACAATATATAGTTACAAAATATATTTCATAAAGGAATGTTCTTATCCAGATACTATTTATTGATTCAAAGTGCTATATTTGATACACAGATTTAAATATGAAAAAAGCTAAAGTTTTATTTTCATCAATTTCAATTTAAGTATATATATTTAGTTTTCTCAAATTTTGAAGCGAAATTTGAATGTGTTTTAAAAGATTATTTTGCTTCAAATTTCTTTTTATTCAAAATCAACGATTTCTATTTAACGAGTGGGATTTTGTTTTATATTAAAATGAATTATTCAATAATTATAAATAAATAAAATATTTCGAATGAAATAAAATATCTAATTCAAAAGTTTTTAAATTATGTTTCATAATAAAATAAATGGTAGATTTTATTTTTAATTTAAAGGAGGTTTTTTCAGATTTACAGTTTAGAAAGATTCAGCATTTTTTTTTGTTTACTTCATAAAAGTATACAAAAACATTGAACTCCTTAAAACGTTTTTATTTATTTCATAAATTATAATAAGAACATGGAAGTCACATAAACTTTTTCATTCACCTCGGAAAGAAAATAAAAGTATAGAAGCCCCTGAAATGTATTTATTTTTTAATTACAAATAAATGCACAATTGATAAATATATAATTAAAAAAACGTGAGTGTCTCTTAGACTAGTTTTTAGTAACTTGATAAAAGTAAATTAATGCATGAATTTTTTATATGGGGCAACAGTCCATGATATTAGTTTATGAAGCTTGAAAAAATAAAATGAATAGAATGTAGTTGTTTTATGTCGAACTTGATGTATTAATATGGGTGATAAAATTGTATTTCAAAAGGTTTTGATAACTCTGTTATTTACAGCTTTTTTCCATAAATGTATTTTCATTCATCTGGATTAGCTCTATTGTAATTGTATCGAGGTTTTATATGCTGCACGAAAAATTTTAAACCTATTGTAAAAACCTGGAACACAATATTTACAAGCATAAAACTATATTTCCATTAATAGATCATAGCATTTTCTGAGAAAATCAAGAAATATCTTATTTTCGGAACTTTAAGGAAATTTAAGAGAATTAAATAGGGCATTTTTGCGTGCTTGAGTACAGCATATAATGTAAAAAAAATGTTTTAAGCGTTTATTAACCCTTTATGAATTTGTTTAAAAAACCCCGGAAAATGGCAAAAAAGAGTATTTGATTTCGATTTAAAAGTTATCTTTAAAGTATATATTTTAGTTTTAAAAATGTAAAAAAAAATAAATAAATAAGTAAAATGAAATAATTAAATTACTGTATTTTTATTCAAAAATTGGACATTAGTGTAAATTTTCACGTTTTTAGAGATAATATATAACAAGTCTTATAAATCTATATTAAATTCGGCCGAAATATATATTTTATTAAGTAATTAATTTATGAAAGTTTTCTTTACCTCATTAACTTTCTCCTGTATAAAATAACGAGGATAAAATTATTTATAAAAATGCATTCATTTTCTACGTCATTTTATACGAATAATAATTTGATGTGAAAAACTTAATTCTGGTATCTTTAACTCATACCAGCTTATATCTCAATAAAAAAACTAAATAAAAAATGTTAGAAAGTATATTTTTCTTAATCAAAATTATTTAATTTATTTTATTTTGCTCCGTAGATATATTTTTTAATTAGAGAAATGGAAATTAAAAAAAAATACGCTTTTTAAAACTACACAACTAGTTAATTTTATACTTAGTAGGATTAAATACTTAAAGAACATGCTTTGACTGAAAGCAAAAACATTTTTTTTGTTTTCAATTAAGAGTCAGATGTAATGTAATTCATTTTTAATTTAGGAAATTGAAATGAATTTACGAAATATTTACAAAACTATTTCTAATACAACTTTTTTTTAAAATAAAAATCTTATTATCCAATATACATTATTATTGGCTCAAATTCAAATAAGATAAATCACTTTATCAAATTAACTTCCGAGATTGTGTTATTAAATTAGATTTAACTCTAGAATACTTTCTCTCTTAAAAATAAAAAATTAAATTAAAAAAACGTATTTACAAATGTATTATATAAAGCACAGAAAATAATTTAATACACTAAAGATTTCTAAAAGGAGCTAAATATTGTATTTGCTTAAATATATTGAAATGCTATACAATTGCAAAATATTTATTTAGTATTTGTTAAAAATTCTGTGTTTAAAACATTTAAAGTAAACATTGACATTTACAAAAATCATATTAATTGTGATTCTAGAAAGCTGATGCATGAATATTAAAATGTCAATTATTTTGTTAATTAATTTTTAATTATTTTTGGTAATTCCTGAAAAGAAAAACAAAATGCTGTCTAAATAAAAAAAAATCAACGGAAACTTAATATTTCTTCTTTTGAAATTGGAAACTGAAACTTATCGACTTATCAAAACGAATCAAGACGAGTATCACTGAAATATTTAGATGTAAAAGAGATTATAAGCAATATTATGTTTTTTTTTTTGTCTTATAATTATTAAGGTTTCTAATTTATAAATAGGACTGACAGTTTTGATTGGTATAAAAAAAGTTTCGCCACCGTTTTAAAAATACATATTGAACACATGAGCACTATTTTTTGCGATAGACTTTATAAAGTGGTAAAAATTCTTTTCATTTTAAAAATCTAGCCAAGAAGTAAATGGAGCAAAAAAAGCTTTTTATAAACTTCTTTGTACAACTTAGCGAGAGTCCCTGAAGTTATATCAATTTAAACAACAGGGGAAATTTCTTTTTCGAATTTCTCAAAACTATAATCATACATTAAAATATGAATTAAGTTGCTTAAGATAAAATGGTATCCTCAAAGCAGAACTAGTTTGCATCTCTGTAAACAAGTGATACTTACGAGATAAATATAAGTTCTCTATTGCTGATTGTATTTAGAGTCCAGAGCTACAGTTGCATCTCTTTTAGTCACCTTTCTCTAAGTAATATTTCCGGACTAGAGCATTCAAAAGTAATGATCCAAAAAGGTCTAAATATATCAATATATCAATTTCTTATGACCGGAATTTTTTTATTTCTTACTTTATTCACAAGATGGCTGGGCCAGATTATATTTAATGTAACTGGTGATAGTTTGTTTATTTTAAACTAGATCTCAGCAGTATCCAAATATATTTATTTGTGATATGTATTTTTCACTCTTAGCTCCGATACTTATGCTCTCTGTGAATACAAATTTTGATGTCATACTGGGCATTACATATCAAAATAAGCAAATAAATATAAACAAAAACATTGATACGCAGTGTAAAATTTCTATTAAAATACTATTTATGTATTATAGTGCAAAAATAAAATTATATTTTACTCTAAACAAAATTAATATTAAAAGGTTTTAGTCATCTTTTGAAAGATCAATTGATATGAGAAAGTGAGCATGCTAAAAGTAGTATATCAATATACCTTTTTTTAAATAATCATAATTCTTCAAGGTAGTACGAGGTCTACCTTTCACAGCATTTTTCTGAATATTCTATCGAGATCAATTTTATGTTTTATTATTTTTTTATTTTTTATTATGAAGAAGAAAAAAACTTCTACAGCTAACAGCGTAAATGTAATATCGTTTAAGCAAAACATAAATCTTGAAAAACTAGTGGTTTTTTCCCAATTAAATTAAGTAATTTCAATCCATAAATAACAATACGTGTTTTGAATCAAAATTATTTTTAAAATAGTTAGAGTAAAAAATGTCGAACATTATTTAAAATTTGCAAAACAGTAAGGAGAAAAGTTAAAACTAATCAATTATATTTTTCTTGATATATTTTTTATTACTTTAATTTAATACTCATTTTATGCTGACAAAGATGCACTGACTAGTTTTGAGATGGTTGTAGAAAAAAAAGTTCTGTTTTTTGAAAAGAGAAAGTCGTGAAGAAAAAAATAGCTATTTAAATTAACTTTGACTTTTCTGTGCTACGTGATGAAAATAGTTTTATTTTATTTCTCAAAACTCAAGAATTATAAGTTGTGGAATTGAAATATACACTATTTTAAGCTCTACAAAACTACATATTGAGAATTTATCAAAACAAATTTCTTCAGAAATTTTATAAAAATTCACGTAAGGTGTAAAGTTCTTTATGCATTTAATAGTTTATTTTTTGAATATTTTTTTATACTATTTCCTTCAACAACTAATAATATTGTGAATAATTTATAAAATTTTATTTTCACTATTTATTTTAAAAAGTTATTTCAAAAATACAATTATTACATAATTCTAATGCTTTATATATACACCAATGCTTTTAACCCCTTTATATCCTCTTATTTATTACATGCAATCTTTTTCAGCGTAAATCTTTCCAAAAGATGCTTTCACTTTAAATTCCCACGAGAAATGGAATTCCAATACCCCCTCAAAGTTAAAAGAAGTTTTTTTTAATATTTTTTCTTAAAGTATTCACTTCAACGAAGATTACCGAAACTTGATTGGTATTCTGTTCTCGTCCAATCAAAAGATTCATCTTTCTGACGCTTTTGTATCATTTTTATTCAGCAATAACAGCACCTGAAAGAATTTTTGAAGCATGAAAAGGAATATTGGATGAAGAGAAAATTTAGTTTATAGTTTCGTTAAACAAGCCATTTTGAGTATATTTCAACAACTATACTTAAATATTTTTGTCAAAATAACATGATAAATTTGTTGAAGATGAAGAGAACATATAGTACTGGGGGAGGAGAAAATTTAATTAAAAGTTTCATTAAAAATTTTATTCGCAACTTTTTTTATTTTCACAACTATACTTTCTTAATATTCATTATCAAAATATCAATTTCAAAACATCATGATTAGTTTGTTGAGTCATAAATATTTGTTTTATTACTTTTCGAGTCTTTAAAATTCTCTCTTAATGCAATAACCCCATTGTTTTAAAATTTAAAAAGTTCTTTTCAATTTTTGAAGTGAGCTTAAATAAAGGCACGTGTACATACATATTTACCACAAATGTATGAGACAAATTACAATTGTAATCGCATTTACATTTTAACACAAAAGATGTATCGCTAAAATTATATTACGTACACTAAATTTATAATAATATATTTATACTTTAAAAATTAAAATTCAATTTCACTTAGTTAATTAACGTAATTTTTATTGAATGTTAACTTTAAAATCCATTCCAAACTTTTAACTTATTTCTTAGGAGTGGTTAATTTTGGGTGGTTAAGCTATTAAAAATTAAAAAAAAAATATTATGTGACTCAGTAATTTTATTTTCATTATTTGATATTAGTATTGTATGAGCATTTTAAATAAATAAATAATCACTAGAGTATAATTAAGGCATATTCAACCCTTCTGTATTGAATAATTAATTTCCTTCCGTATTAAAAATTCGTTAGAGCCACGGCCGACTTTTTAGATGCTTGGTTTTATATCAGATTTTGCTTTACTGTGTAAAAAGTATAAAACTTAAAAATTTGAAATTGCGAATATGTGTAGAAAAATGTGCAGGATGTCCAATATAATAAACTAATTTAAAAATCGATTATTGTTTCCGGAAATATTAACTAACAATGATCAAATTTTGAAGAAAAATCTGCAAGTGACTCGATTAAATTAAATGATTTATGATTCAGTTATTAGTTTGAGAATTATCAACTGTTGAACTCACAGTTAAAAAAATAGCTGTATATTTTACAGGAAAGAAACATTTTTCATAGGAAAAAAGAACAGTCAAAAGAAAAATACAGTTTTTTCTGTTTTTCACAGTTATTAACGAAATGTAAGAATGGCTTTCTCTGTATATTTTACGGTTTAAAGCTGTTTTGTTGACAAAATGGGTTTTCTCCGTTTTTCACACTAATCACAAACGCATTAAAACCGTCAGTTCAAATTCTTATTTTTGCATTACAGTTTTGCTTACTTTCCCTTAATTTAACCTTTTTTCAAATCATTTTACTATTATTTTCTATTTTTCTTCTTACTTTTCAGCAATTATTTTATGGTTTTGAGCATCATGAAAACAAAACTGCAAATCAACTTCCATATCAACTAATCAACTGCAATCAATGATACCCTGCCAAATTATGTTTCTTTTAGATATAATTCTTTAGTAAGTTGTGCGTCATTGTAGTTTTAAGTGTTCTTAATCTTAAATATGATTTCAATAAGACTTTTAAGATAGTGGCAGTTAAAGATTTTTCTTTCATAATGAAAGCTAAAGCTTTGGTTACGCAGGAGATAGTACGCACCTCCCAATGAGGAATGAGGTGTTCCTGGTTTGAGTCACAGCGTTTATTGTTCACACAAATTTTGCTCGCTACCATAATGCTGACATTGTTATTTTATCGAGGTCGTTGTTAAAAATAACTTAGTTTTTCTTAACGACTTCCCTGATTTTGCAAATTAAAAAGTTTCATAGCATAAATTTATCATTAGAAATTATTAACAAGCTAAATTATTTTTCATTTATTGTTTTCCGTTGTTTCAAACTATGTTCCCAAAGTAAAATATATTTTTCAAGTACAGTTCATTATTTTTCAATTCCAAGCACTTCTTTATTTTGTTACTATTAACATGCTTACAAAATGTTCTTAAATAAAATTATACTAATTAAACATTTTTCACAAAAATGTTAAATTTTTTTTTGAAAAATACTGAAATTTAAGGAAAAAACGAAGCTGAATGACAAACAACCACGAGGTTGGGAAGCAAAATGATTAGGGGTTAGAGCCTTCTAGGTGTTTGAAATGCTGGAAAGAATAAAATTATTATTAATATCTAAAAGAAAATATCTACTGATAAATTATATATGCATAAATATAAATTATATAAAGAAAATAATTATACAAATTATATAAAGAAAATATCTACTGATAATATTGATAAAAATATTTTGTATTTCAGCTTTTTTTGCCTATTACTGCAAAAATTGTTAAAGAAATGGTTTTATTGAATTAAAGCATCATGCGTTTCAGAAAAAAAATCTTTACAAACTCGGCATATGCATTATTGAAAATGTGAGAATATTATGGGAGAGTATAAGTGCTATTTGTGTGATCAGTGCGCTATTTCTGTGATCAGTGTTAGTTATGTTAAATATTTGCAAATTGTATGGAGGTTAAAACTAGTGTAAACAATGGTAAGCTTCCCCAAACCAAAAATGCCATAGAGCAAATTTTCATATTACCGGTGTTGTGTTTAGCATGTTAAATAGCTGAACAAGACAGAAATAACAATAAGTTTAATAATTAAGATTAGGATATAAGTTTTTCACCATTCGTAAGATTTTGCAAGTTTAATATATTTAATCAGATCATGGAATTTAAAGTGGATAAAAAATTCGATTCAATCAGAGAATAAAATGAATGAGTTGCTCTCATTGGAGTGTTATCGCTTAGTTTGGAAGTTAATTTGTTTCAACATTGAATTATCTCTTATGGAGATTATTTTATCTCTAACTCAAACATTTTGATCTGTTTCATTATTTTGTTTCTAACTTTTGAATTGTTTCTCTGACTAAAGTCACGGTTTTTTTCAGAATTGCGAATTTTTCGCATTTTTCGGAAATGTTTTCCTCTAAAAAAAGCTTCCCATTCAATATATAAGTTCTGTTTTATAAATCCTATGAATAACAGAGAAAAATGTTAAAGCCTCTTAGAAATATTTAATAACCTTGTAATGGGTCAAATAATCGGGATGATTAAAAAAAATGTATTCTACTTTAATTATTTCACGATTCTTAAGCCCGAAGAAGATGAAGAGAAAATTGAATACTTCAATAAAATGAGTAATTGACACCAAAACACAGTTAAATACACCAAACATCGTAAGGGAACGCGAATGGTTCTAGGAGGTTTCCTCTCCATATCACACGAATATTGGTTACTTTGATCAATAAGTGAAAGCGAGATTGCTCTAATGCTTGAGTCAGGAGCTGACAATATATTCTTTGTTGAATCCTGAGTTGTAAGGCTATGGAATGGAACATCGATTTTCACAAATTTGATATTGATAGCTTGTTCAACTCCAAAATAATGAAGCAAATATATTTCTCTGTGGTTATATTTTAATATTTGTGAAGTCCTAGTTTCATAATCACCCAACTCAAATCATAGCTAAAAGTATCCCTGAAACGAGTTTAATCAATTTTGAATTTAATTAAAAAAAATCAATCAATTTCAAGTGCTAATACAATGGAAATTGTGCTGCCATCTGTTTTTTAGATACCAAATTAATGTATCAAAGAGCAAAAGAATAAAACTTTATTAAGAAGATCACTATTTTTTACTAATCTGATTGAATGAGTTATGCTCTAAATATCAAACACTTGTCTTATCTATCACTTTTTCTACTACTATTTTTCAGTTTTTTAGTTCTTTTCTGGTGAAATTATTTAAATTAAAATTTTATAGTATTGAACTGCATTGGGGAACATCATTTTAAAAGTTATTTGGATTAAGTAATGTTATAAGTCGTATAAAGATTTCACTATCTTATCTGGAAATTGTAAAGTTATCATATGCTTCAAAATTGGTAAAATTCCATGACCTTAAAGAAAATGCTTACAAAAGGAAACTAAAACTAAGATAAGGTTTATTCATTGAAAGTGGGCAAGCATAATTCATTACGCTACTTTTTTTCTTCCTATTTTCGTTTTATCTCTTTCCTTTTTATACATTTATGAGTGCTTTTAAAACAAACTAAAGTTTAGTTTTAGATAAGACTGAACAACGATTTTTCTTTTCAGATTTAAATAAAGAATTTCCTTGTAAGATGTTTTCAGTTGACGTTAGGCAAAGGTCAATAAATTTTGTTGTGCAGTGTAAGCATAGATGTTTATTAAGGCAATAAAATCCCTAGCAATCTCTTAGAAGCTTTTCTTATAATTGGCAGAGAGGCTAACAAGGTAACTTGATACTGGAGAAAAGAAAGTGTTCAAGGTGGCGAATAATATATTCAGAATAATGTTTTCTAAGTAAAGAATTATAGATATTCCTTTAAAAAAATAGAAATTAGATATTTTTAGCAATTAATTAGCAAGTAACTTCAAAATAACTATTTGTCAAAGTAAATAAGCGTCGTGTATTATAATATTAAAACGTAAATAGTTGATACAATACTAAATTTAGGATTTAAAATTTAGCATCTTGATGAATATTTTTTCTAGAAACGAAAACAAAATTGTATATTTATTGGGGTCGCAAGTTGGAATTCGACCGATGATAAAATAAAAGCGCTATCTAAAACTTACCAATCACAGTACTGGAATACGTAAGCAATAAAAAATCAGACAAGTTTAATAGTGGAACATTTTCAAGCCATATCCTCATATTAAACCTGTTTAGATTTTTATTACCCTCTCCTTCCTCTACTATAATTTGTCACATCTACCTTGATTTGGTTTTTTTCTCGCTTATATTGATTTGCATCACATGATGTGCATTCTTTTTTGCTTTCATTTTTGACGAGGGTAGTAAAAATGAATGTTAAGGGTAGCTTACAGAACACCCTTTATAAAGCATGTGGTTTCTAAATGAACAAGTCTCTTGCCAAAAAATTCAGAGGTGTTGCAGTTTATGATGACTTGCGTTGAAATGCTGAACGTGATACATGTGTCTGAATTTTTTTTCTCACGAGCGTTGATGAAAACTATGTACAGAGTGTTCGGTAATCATCACCCTTAATACATATTTTTAGTTTATTTATTAGAAGTCAAGTTAAAAAAGTATGTGCGTTCGGGATTCATGAATGAATTGAGGATGATGAGTATAAAACAAAACAGTTTGCTTGCCTATTTTTAAGCGTAAAGTATCATAATTATTTTACGTCCTTTAAATTTCATCCGATAATATAAATGATTTTGATACTTTTATACCAGGTATTCCCCGAAAGTTAGTCACCCGGAGTCCTATGTCATGTTATTTTTCTTGCCTAAAAGTAATTCGCTATTTCGTTATTCAATTAGAAAGTAGTGCATTGAAGAGAAATTTCTGGCAAATTTTCTAAAACACAAAGTTTAGGCTGGCTCAGATATAAAACGTTTGGTTATTTTAATCCTTAAGAAGGATTCTAGAAAAAATATATTCAGAGCGATGATTAGAAAACACCCGGCATCTAGAGATTTAAAGATCACACTATGATTACGCTCCAAAGTTCTTCTACCGTGGAAATTTTCCATAGTTTTATAGACTGTATGAAACACATGCAAGTTAGTTCCAATCAAAATGTCGTTACTTATCGTTAAATGTTGTAATATTTGTGAATGTGTAGATTATATTAAATGTTTCAATAAGTTAAATGTTTTGAAAACACTAGTATTTCATATTAAAATTTTGCATGCACTTATCAAAAATACAAATTATTTTTTAATTGAGTTAACGGTCCCTAAATTTTCTTATAAAGATATGAATATGATAAAAAAATGAACTCTATCAATTAAAATGGTAGACTCATTAAAAGTGATATAAATAAAGTTTTTCTAGTAAACAATTGTTATAAATTGCTTTACGGTATTAAAAATATTTTTTCCAAAAGCCCATGAGAAAAAAAATATCTTCCTCTAAAATTCATTCTCTAATGTTTTAGCTTGAAATATTAATGAGAAAAAAGGGTTCTATAACTTAAGCACTGAGATGAAACAGCCGGTGGCTATGTTAGAAAGAAAAAGCGAAACTAAATATATATTTTTCGAGGGAAGATTTATTTTATATCAAAAAAGTAACAAAACAAAATGAATAAAAAAGTTTTTTTTATTTCTACCTTTTTTTAAGCTATATTATATCAAAGAAACATTTATTTCTATTTTTTTCTCATAGGAAATATTAAAGTAATTCGTAGTTGACTTTACTTCAAAATCGAATTTTAAGTTGTCACTTTTTGTAGGTATTTTAAAACATATTAGACTATAACAAAAATTTGTGACATAAAATTTAAATATTGATAATTAAAAATACTGATAATTAACAGATCAACAAATACTAAAACGAAATCGAAAAAAAACTTTCACAAATTAATTTTTAACACTAAAATCTTTTCTTATAAAGGAGATTTATCTTAGTTATTGAGTGTCATTTAGAGTTCCTTCATTATTAATCTGCAGATGATATAAAACCTATCAAAAAAGATTTATTTGATTAATTCTGGTGAAGTTTTATGTACAGAAAAAGGAGCGTGGAAAGGTTTAATTGTTGGCAGGAAGTCATTTCTATTTTTTTTTAACATTATCATAAATTTTAATGAAGCTGTCATTCAGAAATTGGGGAAAGACTATTGATTTGATTGATGTATCTCATTCTGAAAATGAACTTCTTGGAACTGATGTAAACCACTTTAATTAACTTCATAACATTTTGATATTTTCATGAACGGCCTTTTTACTAAACATGCATTTACGAAAATTGCAATTATCTTTTAAATGTTATTAGGATAATACTTAGTATGAATGATTTGTGGTAGTTTTAATTGCGTGTAAAATCATAAAATTTATGCAAATCATGTGATAAAAAATTGCTGAGCCATTAATACTCATAAGAAAACTCATAACTCATAAGACAATAGGTATAAAAAAGGTTTATTGGGGCATGTATGAGGCTTGATATTTATTATAATCTTATAATCTTTATTCAAAGAAATAAATAGTATGTGAATATATATATGCGTCGTATCGTATGTGAATAAATATTTGTGTCGTCTCTAAGACATATTGCCTTTTATACAAATAAATTCTCTTAGTCTTATCGGCCAGCAAGTCTGTAATTTATGTCTTAGTAATTTGACTTAAACAAACTATTAACTATTTCAAGTAATAAGAGAAAAAATAAAAACTTTCTCGAACATTTTTACGAACAAACAGTTTTTGAGTGTATCGAAAATATTTATACGCAACTAATCATTTCACCACAGAGAGAAAAATTTTGAAGAAAATAGTTTACTAAACTTACAATTTCCTCAAGTTTGCATAGGATTTGATGGAAAAGCCAGAAACATTTTTTTCATTGAAAGAATATAAAATTAGGTCACTGAAAACAAGATAAATACTCTATCGCACTGTGAGTTGCAAAGAGATACAGCGTTGAAAAATTAGTATGAAAGACGAATATTTAGTATGAACGACGAAAGACGAAAATCTGAATTCTAACACCAGCAAAGTGCAAATTCTTTGATGAAAATGTTCCTTAATTTAGGTGTCCATGGCCATGAGTGTTGTATAGTTCTAGAAACAAAACACTAAAAAACCACACATTTTTGATGGTTTTTGTTTATTGGCTAGATATTTTGAAAGAGAATTTATTACAAGATTTTCTTTTACGTAGTCGAACGAACGTCATCTAAAAGGGAAAATTTAGATATCTTGATTTGTTCAAAAACATGATGTCTTTCGAAAGTTAAAAATCTCCTAAGTTTCCTGGAGTTTGAACTCCAGGAAGCTTGTGAAATTTTTTAAAATAACTGTTTACTTACAAGAAAGATGACCCTATAAGATGTTACAGTTTTGTGCTTTTATTAAGTATATTTTCAACATTAATTTTGAGTAATCTATATTCATAAGTCTAATATTCAGCTCGAAAGTAATTTAAAAATACTCTCCTGAAAATGTAGCAACTAATCATATTTCATAAGCATAGCATGTTTCATGGTTGATCTGAAATGTTTAGAATGTCATTAATTTTAGATATTTGAAATACTGTACAAAAGATACACTGGATTACGTAAGCTTTTTTTTCTCACGTTAATTGAAATTATAAATTGGTAAATTTTAATCGGGCTCTATATAAAATCTAATAAAATGTAAGTTTATAAATTGATAATTTCGCTTTTATTCACAACCTTTATTACGTAACGTGAATAGCATAGTCGTTCCGAATTTTAACTAAACGTTATTCGAACGTATGTATAATGAGAAAAACAAGGCTCACATCTATATCCTTGAATATATCCCATCTAATTCTCCAACCTAATATGAAATATATTTCATTTCCATTAGTTTGAAAATGAATTGAAACCATCGACTGAGCGGTTGCAGTTATCATTATTTAGCTAAATTTTCCTGTCTTCTTCATACGTTGATAATATTTATTTAAATATTTTTTTAATAATAATTCGCGATCGCAACGAACTATAGGGGGCGTTGTTGTATGAGACGCTTACCTGCGATTTCCATATGAACCGTCATTCAGTTACTCTGGAGACGTCGTTAATGTAGCGTGTAGCATTGCAACGTTCCTTCTTTAATGTGGCTTATTAAATTTAAAAAAGAAAAATGCTTGATCTTCTTTCTTGTACAACCGAAAACAAAATGGTATCTCTTTTTATTAGAGAAGGAATATCCAAAACACATCGGAAAAATATTTGTACATTAACAGAAAAAAATATGTATATTCTTATAAGAGTTAAAACCTAATGCCCGAGAAATAGTATTACTAAATTTAATGATATAACATGAAAGGCCCATTTAAACTTTACATTCTATAGTTTTAAGAATCATATTAGTTCAAAAATTAAAATGAACAAAAAGTATACATAAGCCTCATAATTTTATGAAATTTAATTTTGTAAACAACGTTTTTTGACAACAATTTTTATCAAAAAATTTCAAGTTTCAATAAAAATCATTATTTAGAAACTAAGAAACGTAAAATAAAGAATGCTGACGAAACAAAAACAAAAAAAAAAAAAAAAACAATTCTTTTTTGTCGCCATTTTTAGTGCTACGAATATTCGTCTTTGGGATTTGCCAAAAACAAAACAAGATGCAATTTTATTTTTTCAGGAGGGAAATATTTTACCGAAAAAATGAAAATGTACCAATTCCCACAACATAAAACTTTATCTTGGCAAACGTACGTTTTGGAAATGTTATTTCATTTGGAATCTTATTCATCAGAGTTCATATGGCGATATGATTGTTTTGAATCTATGCTAAACTCTATATCGGCTCATTTTCCACCGAAATCCAATTAACTATTTTGATTTTAAATAAAGTGTTTTATTTTATGAACTGTCGCAAAAATTTTAAGTGTAGATTGGCGGCACTTAAAAACCGCTAAATCTGTAGCGGCGGTGGCGTTAATACGTCGTAAGTACCGAATTTTTATTCCATACTTTTCTGAATCATACTATTTCAAACATTGGAATATACAAGAAGTATACATAAACACATAATGTTATACCATTTAATTTTTCAAAAGTATTTTGAGAACAATTTTTATCAAAAAATTATAAACTAAAAAACGGAAAATAAAGAATTCTTAGGATAAAAAAAACGATTTTAAGAATTATTAACATTGAAATAAAAACTTTCATATTGTTTCTTTTTTTATTATTCTTATAGTTCTTAATCAGACGTAAAAAACCATTCTGTAGAGAACCATCATCAAATGGAAAAAAAATATTTACAAGCAAATTTTTTATTGTAAAAATCATTGCACTTACCTGATTTATGATTCCCGGAGAATTCCAAAATGATAAGTTCCTTGTTTGAAAACTTATTCTCAAATAATAGATACATAGCTTATACCTTCATTACTTTTAGATAACATACTACACAGCAAAATTTTATAATTGATATGAATTTGAATATGTAGCTAAAAACAGAATAGCTGAATTCTAGTTGAACTTATTCTTTCAAAATTAAAAAAAACTTACCAAGAAAACGATTTAAATTAATTAAGAATCAGCACAAATGGCACTATTTCAAGTAACTTGGATAATTTTTTATTGTTGTTTTCCGAATTATATGGATACAGAAATATATACTATTCTATAACGAAGAAGAATATGCTATAACTATTACAATTCTGTATGTTCTGAATTCATATTTATTCACTGGAATGACGAAAGCAATGTTGACTTCACTTTAATTCGTAATGAATTGAAGACAGAAGAAATGCATTTTACCTTAATACACACATCTGTAACAGTATCCGAAATCGGAAGTCATCAGTTGCAAGTTTGTTGATAATAGAAATTAAAAATTATTGAGGAATTTTTCTTCAAATGTTTGGCGTGTTCTGTTCCTGAAAGATTTACTATTATTCTGGAGATTTTTTTCAAGTTCTTCGGCCTTTTCCTTAGGGAAATTTTGTTTCTTATTTGCTGCTAAAAAATGGCGTCTGATTCAGTCAATGACTTTGATGGAACTAAATGAAAACGTGATAAATTAATGTCCGATATTTACAGGCTCCCGCTAGACGGCGTACTCGAGCATTGCGATCGCGAATTTAAAAATTATGCACTAAGAGAGCTGCATTTTTCTTTTGAATAAGTATCTCGAATCAGAAAATGTTTATAGTCTTCATATAAAATGTAGTTTAGTTTTTTATGCTTTTCTAATAATTGATTATTTTTCGATTCATGTTTTTTATTGTGTAACTTGAATATCGTGTGCAAACTGATTTTTATGAAGCGTATGCTGTGTGTATGACTAGCAAGAATCTTATAATTCACGTCCATTTCCTGGCATATATTAATCTAGTTTTTAATCTAATATGAAAAATATTTTATCGTTCTAAGTTTAAAAATAAATTTAAAGCATTGGATTTACAGTAGTTAATAACCCGACGTAAGCGAGTTATCATTTCTTCATTCTTCAAAAAAAAAAAAAAAAAAAAAAAAAGAAATTAAAAATCGTTTGCATCTTCATTTTTTCAAAAATCGTTTTATAAAAATAGTTTGCATCTTGATTCTTCAAAAATCGTTTGATTAAAATCGTTTGAATCTTCATTCTTCAAAAATCGTTTTATAAAAATCGTTTGCATGTTCATTCTTCAAAAATCGTTTTATAAAAATCGTATGCATAAATTCATGGGTTTACCTTTTTCGTTTGAACATTGATAACGAATTTAAAAGAAAGTTTATTAAGTCCGCAGATAAGTATTATATATGAGTTAAGTATTTTTATATGAGTTTATTAATTATTTATTTTTGTTTCATGATTCTTATAACTTAACTTGAATAGCTAATCCATCTTGAATTTTAATTAAACGTATTCTACAGATATGAATGACAAGAATCTTATAACTCACATTTATTTCCTCGCATATGACAGTTAAAACTCCAAACTAATATGAAATAGACTTTATCTCTCTCACTTTGAAAATAAATTAAAACCATTGGATGGGCGAACCGAAATATTCCGATTCGACCGACTTTTCATTTCTTCATTCATTGATAACTCCTCTAGGTAAATATTGCAGTGCAAAATTTAGAGCAAGATCATAAATTTTTAGATTTAATGAAAAGGGACTGTTAGGGGGGGCAATCAATTCAAGATTTAAGTAGTTGGATTTTTGGGGAATAAAATGTTGGTCACATATCTCTTGACTGGATAATGCCTTGAATTTGGATAAAGAAATTTTTTGAAGTTATGATTTTTGTTGGTTTATACGATCATGAAAATTCATTTTAATAAATGGGTGTCAGTCTTTAAGATATTACGCTACGATATGAATTGAGATTTTTTAATTGCTCTTGAACTTTGAATGTGAATGTATATTATTTAAAAAAATATTTTTTTATTAAATCAAAATTATCTAACTAAAATACATTAGACATACGCAAGTATGTATATAATAAGCACTTAATGAATGTTTTGTTGGTTTATACCAACATGAATATTCATTTTAATAAATGGGTTTCAGTCTTTGAGATATTCAAGCTACGATATGAATTGAGATTTTTTAAATGCTCTTGAACTTTGAATGTGAATGTATATTATTTAAAATTTTTTTTTTTATTAAATCGAAATTATCCAATTAAAATACATTAGACATACACAAGTATGTATATAATAAGCATTTAATGAATGTTTTGTTGGTTTAAACGATCATGTATATTCATTTTAAAAAATGGGTTTCAATCTTTATGATATTCACGCTACGATATGAATTGAGATTTTTTAATTGCTCTTGAACTTTGAATGTGAATGTATATTATTTAAAAAAATATTTTTTTATTAAATCAAAATTATCTAACTAAAATACATTAGACATACGCAAGTATGTATATAATAAGCACTTAATGAATGTTTTGTTGGTTTATACCAACATGAATATTCATTTTAATAAATGGGTTTCAGTCTTTGAGATATTCAAGCTACGATATGAATTGAGATTTTTTAAATGCTCTTGAACTTTGAATGTGAATGTATATTATTTAAAAAAATTTTTTTTATTAAATCGAAATTATCCAATTAAAATACATTAGACATACACAAGTATGTATATAATAAGCATTTAATGAATGTTTTGTTGGTTTAAACGATCATGTATATTCATTTTAAAAAATGGGTTTCAATCTTTATGATATTCACGCTACGATATGAATTGAGATTTTTTAATTGCTCTTGAACTTTGAATGTGAATGTATATTATTTAAAAAAATATTTTTTTATTAAATCAAAATTATCTAACTAAAATACATTAGACATACGCAAGTATGTATATAATAAGCACTTAATGAATGTTTTGTTGGTTTATACGATCATGTATATTCATTTTAAAAAATGGGTTTCAATCTTTATGATATTCACGCTACGATATGAATTGAGATTTTTTAATTGCTCTTGAACTTTGAATGTGAATGTATATTATTTAAAAAAATATTTTTTTATTAAATCAAAATTATCTAACTAAAATACATTGGACATACGCAAGTATGTATATAATAAGCACTTAATGAATGTTTTGTTGGTTTATACCAGTCTTTCTCAAAGTGAGCGATATAATAAGCACTTTGCCCAAGCACTCGCCCCAAGCACTCGCACTCGCCCCAAGTGGGCGATAACGCCCCCTTGGGGGCGTTTGAAACCTAGAGGGGGGCGTTTAGGGGCCCAGAAAAAATGGGGGGCTTGGATGTGGGTTAGGGGGGCGATGTATAATTTGTAATTTCATTTACTTTATATAGTATTTTAAATTTCTCTAAAATTAAAACCCATCTACTACACAATAACGAATAATTAATTTATATTTCTACCCTGTATGATGTTATAAAAACTTAAAATACTTAACATAGATTTCGCAGGATAGCCCGCACACCGTACGCAATCAAGTTGTAACAAGTTTCTGTGGATAGATAAAGGAACATGATCGATGATAGTTAAAAAATTAGAGCAATTTTACCTTAATTACATTGCACCAGAAATTATTTTAAACATTAGGAAAAAAACTACCATGCAGAGTTTTAGAATATTATACTTACGTAAACTAACATAAATTGAAGTTTTCTTTACTTTCTTTCTTGTTTTTAACATAAGGGCATTTTACAGCATTTTCCTAACATTTTATAAGAAATTACTGATGTAAGAATCATCATTATTATATAAAATGGAAATACGTATATAATTATTGCTCAAAAAATTGTGTTAGAAATTTTTTTTAACAATTATTCCATTACCGTCCAGTGTCAAATAGTATAGTAAGCCTAAAAATCTTGTGATGAAAAAGGAATTCCGTTGAAGAATATTATATCAGCTGCTACAGATGGTGCTCCAGCTATGACGGGGAGTCAAAAAGGCTTCATATCGTACTTAAAAAAGAAATTTCCTGATGTGCTTGCTGTACATTGCGTTATACATCGTCAGCATTTAGTTGCTAGACATTTAAGTGAACGACTGTTTCAACCATTGCAACATGTCATCAGAGAAGTCAATAAAATCCGAAACAACTCTTTAAATGACAGATTATTTAATCAGCTTTGTGTTGATAATGATGAAGATTTCAACGGATTGATCTTTCACACAGAAGTGCGTTGGCTATCAAAAGGAAATTGTCTGACTCGTTTTTACAATCTGTTTGACTCTGTCATAGAGTTCTTGGAAAACAAAGACAGAGAAATGAGGCGAAAACCTCATCACATCAAAGAATGATATCGCATACCTGACAGACCTTTATACATTGCTCAATGATATGAATCTCCAACTTCAAGGTGATGACTTGAACTTAATAAAAACAAAAAATGTAGTCGCTGCTTTCCTAGCCCAGCTGCTCTTACACAAAAAGAATATCGGCAGACGTGAGTTCCATAATTTTCCCAATTAATCAGTATCATGCAACAACGACGACATACTCGGCTACTGCCAACATTTGGAAAATATTCACAGTGATTTCATTGAAAATTCCAGGACATTTTGAAATTGGAAATACCAGACTGGGTGTTAGATCCTTTTTCAAATGTCAACATAGCAATATCACCCCAGTTGGAAGAAGAACTTATAGAACTGACAACGAACGAGAAAATAAAAATCGAATACAAAAATGACTACCAAACATTTTGGCTACAATAGTCTATTCCGCAGTTGTACCCTGGATTGTGGTCTATCGTTGAACGATTTTTGATAGCATTCCCATCGTCATATTTGTGTGAACGAGGATTTAGCCCTGTGACAACGCTGCTTACTAAAAAGAGAAATCATTTGCAAGTTACCAAACGCGGTGACTTACGACTGTTTTTGAGTAAAATCGAACCTGATATCAACAAACTTATTAAATATCATCAAATTCATCCATCTCATTAGATTAGTATAAAAACGAAAGCTGATTACATATTTATATTGTTTCTTTTAATTTGATTAAAATATATTATTAATATCATAAAGTTGGGTTTTATTTGCTCTCACTGGTAAAAATTTCTAGTTTAGAATGTAAGTTTAAACATCAGAACCGACTAATAAACTAAATTAATAAAAGTAATGAAATTGTGGTTTTTAAGTTTTAGGGGTGTATAAAAAATGGGGGGCGCTGAAAAATAATTGATTTTCAAAGGGGGCGGTAAAAGAAATAAGTTTGATAATCACTGGTTTATACCAACATGAATACTCATTTTAATAAATGGGTTTCAGTCTTTGAGATATTCAAGCTACGATATGAATTGAGATTTTTTAAATGCTCTTGAACTTTGAATGTGAATGTATATTATTTAAAAAATTTTTTTTGTTTTAAATCGAAATTATCCAATTAAAATACATTAGACATACACAAGTATGTATATAATAAGCATTTAATGAATGTTTTGTTGGTTTAAACGATCATGTATATTCATTTTAAAAAATGGGTTTCAATCTTTATGATATTCACGCTACGATATGAATTGAGATTTTTTAATTGCTCTTGAACTTTGAATGTGAATGTATATTATTTAAAAAAATATTTTTTTATTAAATCAAAATTATCTAACTAAAATACATTAGACATACGCAAGTATGTATATAATAAGCACTTAATGAATGTTTTGTTGGTTTATACCAACATGAATATTCATTTTAATAAATGGGTTTCAGTCTTTGAGATATTCAAGCTACGATATGAATTGAGATTTTTTAAATGCTCTTGAACTTTGAATGTGAATGTATATTATTTAAAAATTTTTTTTATTAAATCGAAATTATCCAATTAAAATACATTAGACATACACAAGTATGTATATAATAAGCATTTAATGAATGTTTTGTTGGTTTATACCATCATGAATATTTATTTTAATAAATGGGTTTCAGTCTTTAAGATATTCACGCTACGATATGAATTGAGATTTTTTAAATGCTCTTGATCTTTGAATGTGAATGTATATTATTTAAAAAAATATTTTTTTATTAAATCGAAATTATCTAAATAAAATACATTAGACATTCATAAGTATGTATATAATAAGCATTTAATGAATATTTTGTTGGTTTATACCATCATGAATATTCATTTTAATAAATGGGTTTCAGTCTTTAAGATATTCAAGCTACGATATGAATTGAGGTTCTTTAATTGCTCTTGAATTTTGAATATGCATGCATATTATTTAAAAACGAATATTTTTATTAAATTGAAATTATCTAACTAAAATACATTAGACATACACAAGTGTGTATGTACTAAGTATTTAACGAATTTTAATGTTTTTAGGTACTGTTTTAGGTTTAACTAAACTTCCATCACACAATATAGCAAAATAGAAATCTATTTTGTCACATCTAAATTTTAAAAAAATGTGGGATTCATCGTCTTTGAAAAATGTTGGTGAATTTTAGGAAGTGGTAGAAGCTTAATTATGGAAATTATATGCCTGGCATATTTAATTATAGATAATAATATATTTAATTATAGTTAAATAGAATTAGTCTCTCTTATGCTCATCAGATGCCATTGTATTTTAAGTGTAAGTTTTTATGAATAGTGAAATCTTGTTTTTAGAATTAAGTTCTGAAAGCTTCTACATCTACAGTTAGTCTACTAAGTTAAGCGTCTACATCCTGTAACACCTTTTATTTTTATACATTACGGTACCTTTCCGTTCTGACAGCCGTGAAAAACCTATTACTTTGGTGCCTATGGTAATTAGGCTCCTATTACCTCGTTACCGGTAGTACATAATAACACAATTTAAAAAGTATTACGGGCTTTAAGAAAAGTTTTATGATTGTTTTACGCCTCCCCCAAAGCAGAATTAAATTGTTTTTCTCGTGAAACATAAAGAAAAATATATTAAAATAAGAGAAATTTGATTACAATTAAAATAATTAGAACATTTAATATAAATAGATTAAAAGTGGTTTATTCTGAAAATTTACATGCAACAAACCACTGCTTTAAAAGAAATTATTTATGCTAGGTTAGAAAGGTATCTTTATATAATAGATAAATGAAGTTATTAGAACTTTTGTAATCTAAAACCATTATATCACAACTTATAATGGCCATAAATATTTTAATGCAGCTTACATTAATAGTAAATGAAAAGTTGAGCACATAAATTATATAATACTTTTTAAGTCCAGTAACCTGCATAAAAATGAACATAGATTCTTGAGCATGTCTGTTATCTAAGACATTACCATATACCTAACAGACATGTTTACTTCGTCCAACAAAATCTGGATGATAATGTTTATTTTATTCAGCACTTAATCTTTCATGAAACAAGTGAGGATATGTATATAGTTCCATGGAGACAAAACGAATCGATAAACAGATTCCTCCGGTTTTCTGAGAATCTAAAGTATTTTTCAGGAAAATTTCAGCAGTCGTATGCATTACTCAGTTACAGAGTGCACACGAGGAAACGTTTAACTGCGTTACTTGTCTCTTGACAGAGATTGATGTTCTGAGGTTAGTTAAGTACTTTTAAGGGAGGCAAATTAAAGTTCTGTTTCGAAATGTGAAGTATTGCAGTAAAATTCTCAAGCAAACTTAGGATCGATTTGAATCCAAATTGCTGAAATATTTCAGTCAGTTTATTTACACGTCACTTGTTTCATTTGATGCTAGTAGTGAACTTTATTAGTATTTAAGTTTAGAAGTTATTTCACCATATACTAATATATTAGTATACTTATTATATACTATTATATACTATTATATACTATTATATACTATTATATACTATTATATACTATTATATACTATTATATACTATTATATACTATTATATACTATTATATACTATTATATACTATTATATACTATTATATACTATTATATACTAACTTATTTCACCATGTACTTTAAAATGGTTATCATATTTGGTATTGAAATTGTTTTTAACTTAGATGTGACTATTCACTGTAATAGAATAATCGGAACAAAAAGAAAAAAATTACGTTAAAAATCAGACGATCGGTCTGTGTAGGGGTCAGGGAACTGTCCTTGCATCAGAAAGGTTTTGGGTTCGAATCCCGGGCAAGGAATGGATGTTCTTTCATTCTCTGTACTAGTTGTCCTTACTGTGGGAACAACATTGGCCCACCTAATATGGTGCCCCTGAAAGAGTGGTCAACAAATCTGCCTTTCAGATGCCTGTATGACCTAGGTCATTCTCCAGGTGGGCATTGAAAGAAAAAACGTTAAAAATCACGTGGCAAACGTCACGTGGAGTTATATGATAAGGAAGCATCAGTTTTTTATTAAAGTGTCTAAAAATTTCGATTAGAGGAATTTAGGATTGACTGAATTTAATGATATTTTTGAAAATAAACTAACAAATTGCCAGAGCTTTACGTACGGTATCCTGAATCATTTTCTTTCAATTAGAGGCCTTCGCTATATAAGAATGTTTACTTTTCAAAAAAAAAAAAAAAAAAAAAACAGCACTGTCAATAAAAATTATTAGTGCACATATACACTGTGAAAAGTTTGGGCATGTGGTTGCTACTATTTTTGGTGTTAAAGCAAATTAAGCTCATTTTTAAGTACAAAACTTTTGCGCTGCTATCGTGTGAAAAAACTATGCAAAATTGACAGAATAACAATTTATCGGAAGAATTAGTGCAAATATATTACTGAAAACCCCATTAAAATTTACACACCCACTAAATTGTATATAAAAGGATAATTTTTTGTTAAATTAAAAAAAAAAAGTGTTCGTTCACAAATTTTTTGGGAGTCTTTAACATCAAATTCTAAGAGATAGTACACTATAGCTTTTTTAGTGTAAAGGAATCAATCTCGCCTTTAATGATAGAGGCATGAAACTTGGTACATTTTAAATATGAAGACAACTCCAATTCAGTTCATAACAGTAAAGTAGAGCGTTCAAAATGAAAACATTTTTGTTCAAAGTAACTCCTAACACCCCCTCTCCTCTGTCGTAGCATGTTGACAATAATAGCACCATCTATTATTGCAATTTGTATTATTGATTGATACCGGAAATATACGATATTTGATTTTTTATATCTTGAAAAGCAATATTTTCTTAAAGTTTGTCACGATTTCTGCCGTTATGACGACATCAAGCTTATCATAAAAATATGTTTATTATAACTTAATTAAAAGAAATATTTATTTTAATTTAAATCACCTTTAATTATTCTGAAATATTTATAATTGACTTCTTTATTGTTGCATTAAGCAAATGTTTGACAGATTTTAAGCGCTTCATTTCATACAAAAAGAAAGGAAATATCTTTATGTGTCTATATTCATTTCTTAATAGCTACAGAGAAAATTTTTATCTTCATTTTTAATTAGTTTTTACTTCATCTAAAGTCAATATTAATCTTTTTACAGAGTAACATTTGAGGGATAAAATCTGAATACAATGAAGTTCTTTGGGATACGTGACAACGTCTAGTAATTTTCTAAATGGGAATTCCTTTTTTTCCAATTGAAAGAAGTAAAAATAATAATTAAAATACATTTCATTACTCCACAGTGTATAGCTTTTACGGTCATTCTATCGCTTTTTCTTTTAAAAAGATAAAAAGCAGTTTATAGCGCTTGTAATTCTTTATTTGAGCTCTTTTTTTGGTGAAGTAAATGAACGAGTCTTTAAACAAATTTGGTTGTAAAAATTAATGTTTATTTTTCAAACATTTTTTTTTCATTTTCCGCTATTACCTTTAAAATAGCTTTAATTGCCGTTAAATATTACTATCTCAAATTTATAACTCAATTAATATAATTATTTTCTAAGCAGAAGGTTACTTTAATGAGAGTTTTTTTTTCTTAAGATGAAGACAACAATTAAAATATTTGTTATTGTATCTAATGTACAGTGCACAAAAAAAAAAAAAATAAATAAATAAACGGACCACTTTGAATAACTTCAGGTTCAAGGACTCAATCTTAATGGTTCAAGAGGGTGATCTCAAATAGGCAATTAATTAGCGCAGATGGTATTTAAAGTTACGAAATCAGACAAAAAAGTACTTTCTCTTAATAAAAATACCTTCTTTTTGACGGATTCGGATTTCTAGCTCCGAAAATATAAGGGGTAGGCGCAATCTGGAAAATAAGGTTTCCATAGTTTGGTAAGGAGACTGGTCTAAAGTTTGGACATCTTAATGTTAATTTTACGAAGTGTTAATTGGACACCTTAATGTTAATTTTGAGAAGTGTTAGAGCTAATATCTCGAACTTTTTAAGTTAATTGACAAATTCTACACCCACAATTATAAAATTAGCCTAATCACAGATAATTTCATGAAAAAACTTTTAGTAATATTTATTATTTTTTATTATTCATTTTAATATTTGTTGAAAATATTTTGAATTGCAAGATAATTTTTTTTTTTTGCATAACTTTAAAGAATGTAATTTTGCATGACAAAATTTAAAATTTAAGTCAAATTGATCGAATAGTTCCCGAGAAATTGAATTTTTTAAAAAAAGTCGTGTACTTAAAACATACATGTGATAGTTATAGATCATTAGGGAGAAGCAAAATTTTTCAAAATTAGAGGGATATCAGCATTATCTCAAAATAATCAAAACCTTAACAAATCTGCAGAATTTAGAAAATGCGTCCTAATATCGAATAGTACCAAAAATATTAAATACTCAAGTCATAATTGGTATAACATGGTTATTTATAGACAATTTTATGACAAAAATTCATTCATATTAAGTAACAAAATAATTACTCTTATTTGACTATAAAACGAACATAACATTTACGAACTTAAAAACTCAAAAATATAAAGATAACGTTTTAAAAGATATAATTCATTTTTTGAAGGTAAAGGGTAGAATAATTCTGAAGAGAAAAATATGGCTTCTTTGAATAGCCTAAATATGCAAGACCATTGAGTGATCTGAACATTCAACCGCCCTCTTGACCAAATTATTTGCGCCTTTTTTTCAGATTGTAACTATCCTCGGTATTGTAAGGATCACGAATACAAATTTGTCGAAAATTTTTATTCAGAGAAAGTACGCTTTTGTATCTTATTTTTCAACTAAAAATATCGATATCCAATAAATTGAAATATTTTAGGCCATGCCTTTAAATCAGCTGATACGTGAAAATCCGATTAGAGATCAAAAGTTATTAAAGTATTATAAAATATTTATTATGCACAGTTCTAGTGGATAAATATGGTTTCATTATTTGGTAAGGAGCAAAAGTTTATATCAATGAAAATTTAAATGAGGGAAAATTTGTATGAGATCGGTGAGAATTTTAATAAGAGGAACTTAGAATGAAGTAAATGAAAATTTAAATGGCAGAAAATTTACATGAGTGAAAATTTAAATGAGTGGTAATTTAATTGAGTGAAATTTCGAATGACATCAGTAAAAACTTAAATGAGTGAAAATTTGAGTGCTATTGGTCTTGGGAAATGGGAAAGTAAAAATTAGAGAGAAAAGTAAAGTAAAAAATAGAGAAAACTTAAATGAGTGAAAATTTTCATGACATCAGAGAGAATTTAAATCAGAGAATATTCGAATTAATTAAACAAATTTTAATGAGGGAAAATTTGAATGAGATTAAAGAAAAGTTAAATGAGTGAAAATTCGAATGACGTAATTAAAAATTTAAATGAGAAAATTTTTTAATGGTATTTGCGAAAATTTAAATGTGACAAAAGTTGAATGAGAAAAGTAAAAATAAAAGTAAAAGTTAGAGAGATTAGTGAAGTAAAAATTAGAGAAAATTTAAATGAACGAAAATTTGCATGAGATCAGAGAGAATTTAAATGAGAGAAAATTAGAATGAAATTAAAATTTGAAGGAGGTAAAATCCGAATAAAATTAGAGAAAATTTAAGTGAGTGAAAATTTGAATGATCTCAGTAAAGATTTAAGTGAGTAGAAATTTGAATGACGTCAGTAAAGATTTACATCAGTGAAAATTTGAATGACGTCAGTAAAAATTTAAGTGAGTGAAAATTTGAATGACGTCAGTGAAGATTTAAATGAGTGAAAATTTGAATGACGTCAGTAAAGGTTTAAATGAATGAAAATTTGAATGACGTCAGTAAAGATTTAAATGATTGAAAATTTGAATGACGTCAGTAAAGATTTAAATGATTGAAAATTTGAATGACGTCAGTAAAGATTTAAATGATTGAAAATTTGAATGACGTCAGTAAAGATTTAAATGAGTGAAAATTTGAATGAAGAAAGTGAAAATTTAAATAAAATAAAATTTGAATGAGAAAAGTTAAAATTTATATGAGTGGATATTTTAACGAGATTAAAGTAAATTTAAATTAGTGAAAATTTAATGTTCTGCCCTCAAATCAATAAGAGCAAATCACTCAGTACTTAAAATTTCGATTCGAGATCAAACGTTATTAAGATGTTTTGTTTCATTATGCGCATTGCACACTCATTAAATGGTAATGAGCATCCTATTCATTGAGAAAAATTTCTAATATCTAACAAATGACACCAATAAAAAGACAAAAAGAAGACTCCTTAGAGGAATGAATGTTTCATGCTTCCTATTTTTAGTAACCTTCCATTATTTCAATTCATCACCCTTGATTGAGTTAAGAAAGAGATAATAATATATTTGTTTTTCATAAAAGTTCCATACAATAAAAATATAAAAATTTCAAACTAAATTTATCTACTTTTCTGCCGATGAATGTAACTTTATATACCAAGAATAGTGATATAATTAATTTTGAAGAAAGTTCAATGAATAGATACAGAATTAACAATCTGTAAAAATAACGAGAAATTGGTTTTAGATTTCGTGAATTGCTTTCTTTTTCTCTTTCGTTTTGAGCATGCATCTTTGCATTTAATAGTTCGAAACTTGATGGTGTGTAATATGAAGCATTATTTACAGAAGAGGTGTCTTTTGAGAAGATAAAATAGTTAACTTCTATTATTCTTAAAGCTACTTCGAGTTTATTGTTGGAATGAAAAATTTATTCAAAGCTAATAATTTGAATAGGGTTCACACTTTTGTTACAAATTCTTTCGCGTGTTTTTGAAATAATTATGAATATTTACATAGATTATTCTCCAGTTTAGAATAAACATAAAATTAAAGTATAAAATTATGTTGATAAACACTCAGGTCACTTTATGCAATGAAAATTCATAAAAATTAAATATATTTCGCAAGATTTCTAACAATTTTTAAAATAATAACAAAATATAATATTTAATGGCAAAAACTGAAATTTTGAAATTTGTTTAAATTAAGTTTTTGTTGATAGGTGACGAATATCAATATTTATTTTAGCTTATTGATGGAAAGATTATTTTTTTTTTCTTTTTTAAATTTTCTGGATATTATCTAATTGTCTGCCAATCAACTAAACCTTATACGCCAATAATAATTGTAGCATTAATTTTAAGGAGGGTTCCATGAATGGATGCAGAATTAGTAATTTGTAAAAGTAACAATGAAATCCGTTTTAGATTCCGTGAATTATTTTCTTTTATCTTTTGTTTTAATCAGGCATCTTTGAATCTGAAAGTTCAATACTTGATGCGTGTAATATGTTGCATTATTTTTAGATGAGGTTGCTTTTGGGAAGATAGAATAGTTGACTTTTCTTATTGTTAAAACTACTTTGAGTTTATTGTTGGAATGAAAAATCAATTCAAAGCATTAATTTTAAGGAAGTTTCCACGAATGGATGCAGAATTAGTAATTTGTAAAAATAACAATAAAATCGCTTTTAGATTTCATGAATTACTTTCTTTTATCTTTTGTTTTAGTCAAGCATCTTTGCATTTAAGAGTTCAATGCTTGATGCGTGTAATATGTGGCATTACTTTTAGATAAGATTGCTTTTAAGAAGATAAAATAGTTGAATTTTTGTTATTGTTAAAATTACTTCGAGTTTATTGTTAGAAGGAAAAATAGATTCAAAGCTAAGAATTTGTATAATGTTCAAAGTTTTGTTACCGATTCTTTCAAATATAACTGAAATAACTATGCATAATTATATTGATCATTCTCTTGTTTAGAATATACATGAAAATATAGTATAAAAATACCTTTTTAAATAAAATCAAATTTTCTGATAAAAATTCCTATAAATTAAATTTAAATACTTTTTTGAAGTATTTATTTAAAAAATAAAATTGCTAATCATTTTTGAAAAAATAACAAAGTATAATAATTTATGACGAAATCTAGGATTTTCTTAAAAAAATTTGCTTGAGTAGAGTTTTAAATTATTTTTAAGTGATGAAATTCTTTTTAAGTTTAATATTAAGTAATGTAAATCAATATTTAATATAGTTTATTGATAAAAAAATTATACAAAAAGATGATTCTTATGTTTTGAAATTTTCTGGAAATTATCTACTTGTCTGCCAATCAATTAAAGCATAATACACCAGGAATAATGATATCAGTAATTTTGAAGATGGTTTAATGAATGAATACAGAATTAACAATATGTTAAAATAAAGCGAAATTGGTTTTAGATTTCATGCATTGCTTTTTTTATCTTGCGTTTTAACCATGCATCTTTGTATTTAATAATATGAACTTTGATAGGGGGTAATATAAGGCAATATTTAAGAGGTTGTTTTTGGATAAATTAAATAATTGACTTTTATTACTTTTAACGCTATTTCGAGTTTTTTGTTGGAATTAAAAATCGAATCAAAGATAAGATTCTTTCAGATATGTCTGAAATAATTATGAATATTTACATTGATTGTTCTCTTGCTTAGAATGTTCATAAAAATGAAATCTCGAAACTACTTTCCTAAAATTCAGTTTGAATTTTATAATAAAAATTACTGAAAATTAAATTTAAATACTTTTTGGAACTATTAATATTAAAAATTAAAAATTAAACATAATACTTTAGTATTCTGAAAAATAAATCTAGATTTAAATATTTTTTGAAACATTAATAATAAAAATTAAAAAATATAATGTTATAAAATAAAATTGCTAACAATTTTTGAAATAATAACAAAACGTAATATTCAATAACAAAACAGTTGATACTTTTGTTGAAGAGAGTTGTTAATTATTATTTTAAAGTGACGAAAACCAATATTTATAGTTTTTTAATAAATAACACCTACAACAAAAACAAAATTATGTTTTAAAATTTTCCGGAAACTATCTACTTTTCTGCCAAAGAATGTAGCTTCATACACCAAGAATAGTGATTTAATTAATTTTGAAGAAAGCTCTATGAATGGAGATAGATTTAATAATTTGAAAAAAAAAAAGCAACTAGCAAATTAGAAATCGGTTTTAAATTTCGTGAATTGCCTTCATTTCTCTTTCGTTTTAACCATGCAACTTTGTATTTAATAGCTCGAAATTCGATTGCGTATATAATGAGGTATTATTTACACAAACATTCTACTTCATATAATTTTTTTTATTATTATCTAGTGAGTTCATCATTGGAATGGAAAATCAATTCAAAGATATGAATTTTAGCCCTCGAATTTTTGTTCCAGATTCTTTGAAATGTGTTTGAAAAATTATGAGTATTTATATTTTTATGAAAAGTTCAACACTTATCGTAATACAGTACTCTTTTGCTTCTCGACTTGTTTGCTTTTATAAAATATAAACAAGTTTATTTTAAAACAATTTTCCACACAATATACAAGTTTATGTATAGAGTGCCTTGTTGGATCAACAATGACGCAGCCAATCCTATCCAGTTGATTTATAACTTAATTACAAGTTGGTTGTAAACACTTAACTACAGTGTCAGATATTTCTTTCCAGTGTTACTGGATATTTCATTCCAAATTATCATACTACGACAATTGAGAAATTGAACAATACTTGATTAATTTCTTATAATATTACTATTTACTCTAAAGCATTAAAATATTTACTATTATTAACAACTAGCCGCCTAAGGCGGCCAGCTGTCCGCCACGCTAAAGGTTTTCACAAATAAAGTTTTTTAAAACATAGCAGGAAATCTGAAGATTAGTGGAAAATTAAAGTGCTCCTGTCCTTCAATTTTGTCTTCATATCCAGATGAACAGTGACAAATATATCAAAGCGAAGCGTTCTATTTACGTATCGAATATGTTGCCACATTTTTAATACAAAAGTTAAACTTTTCTCCACTTTGATAAATGTAAACTAATGCGAACCTTACCATTAACTTATTAATTCCTTCGTATATTATTGGTTTAAGTTGTCGAAAATTAATATTTCAATTGTAAGGTTCACATTAGCATACATTTATAAGAGTGGAGAAAAGTATATGCATTTTTAATAGTTTTTTGAATATAGCTCTTTGAAGACGAAAAAGCATAGATTTTCATAGAAAATGACTGATAAATAAAAAACTAATCCAAATTTTTGAAAAAGTAAAAAAAATACTTCTTCATTATGTCAAAACACAATTATGTGCCAAGTTTCGTGCCTGGGCGAGGCTTCTGGGGCGATATATTGTGATTACAGACAGACAGACAAACAGACACACACACAGCCGCGTTTATTATTATGTATAGATTTATTTTTCTAACCTCAAATTAAATATAGCATTTAACAATCGTTATTTTTTTTCTAGGTAAGTCAAGTTTTGGCTCCAGAATTTGAATTTATTTTTTCGATTGGAAGAATGATGTTAATATATTTACTTAATATAAAAAGTACATTCTCACTCATTGGTAAGTATGTATATTTAAGTATTATACTTAACAAAGATGTTTCTTTATGAAGTAGAACAATATGGTTTTAAAGAAAAACCCAGTTTTTTAACATAATGGTTGCCAACAAAAATTCTATTGAAAAATTTGCGCCGAAAAATGCTAAAAAAAAGAGACCAATTTCTTAAATGCATGTAACAAAAAAAACACGCATTATTTATGAGTTATAATTTTTGAGAAAGGAATTTATGCTCCAACATAATCCACATTTCTTAATATGAAAGTTGTCATAAAAATGTATTAATATCGTTTAAAATATTTTACGTTATAAACTTACACCAACAAGAAATGTAAATGTGAAAAGGGAAAAATGCACGAAATATTAATTCCAGATTTTTTAAATACACAGAAATTAGATAATATATAGAATTATTAAGAAATAAGTTCCTTGCTTTGGAGGGATTTAGACTCTAGAATGCTGTTGGTTCGAATTGGATGAAATTTAAACTAGTTATGTGCTTGACATTTATCAATTAAAAAATTTCTACTCAAACATCCGATGATTGATGTAGCAAACATAAAACACATCGAATAAATTTTATAAATGTAAATCTCAATACATTAAACTCTAATTTAAAAATCGAAAATGCCGACGACAATGTTTTGGTTCGTCTTAGCATTGCATTTTGCTCTGCTGTGCAAAAACTGTAAAACTAAAAAAATTGAAATTAGTAAGGTGTGTAGAAAAATATACAGCAATTACAATAGTACAAAAAAAAATAACATTCGATAACTAGTTCGAGAAACTTGTTGAAAAAAATTCCATTCTGGCACAGGAAAAGGAATGGAACTGACTACGGAAGAACTAACTGCAAGTCACAGGAGATGAACTATGACATGCTGAAAGGTCCATTTATATTAAGGTTCATCATACTTATGGACCCAACTTAATATTTTTTATTTCTAATTTTTTCGAAACTTATTTAAATTTTATTTGGTTTTTTTGCGAATATTTCTCACATTCCTTTACTCTACGTTGCATTTTAAATTGCTGCGCAAAATAAGATTTAGAAACTGAATACACTTGTTGGGTTGAAAAATGTTCAAGGAATTCGATTCCATTTTGAGCTATAAGCCACTGAGAGTTTTTGCGAAATTCCAATTTTTTCGTAAGTTATTGCAATTTCAAGTGCTTTTTTTACAATGTTCTTTTCTTTTAAATAATGATTATTTATTTCTTGTTGCAGAAAATTTATCTTTTTTTCGATTTTCATTTTATAAGCTCATGCTTGACTTGATGCCAAAAATAACAATTAAAAAAATAAAAAATGAATAGATAAAAAATAAGAGAGAGATTAGAAGTTGCCAGATATAAATCTTAACATCCGCATCGAAATTGTTAAAAATATAAAGACTGAAGAAAGATAAAAATTGCTTTCAATACGAAGCGATATAAGGATATCGTTGAACATTATACGTTATGCATTATGTGTTATATGTTATTATAAATTATATGTTATATACACATTACATGTTATGTAGAATATCACGTGTTATATAGAAGGCTATCGTTACGCATTGTTTACAAGTAAAATAACCTCTTCTTCATTACTTCTTATCGTGTTGCACATTCTGTAACCCTAAGTAAAATTTTTTTCAAGCTCACTTGAATATTTTCAAATCTAGCTATCCTTTCATTAGTTACGATTAGCCTATGAATAGAATGTTTTTATCATGAAATTATAATAATTATATGTAAGCAAAATAATCTTTTTTATCAACTTTTATGGTATCTGACTAGGGCAAAAACATGACTTCGAGCGAAATTTTTATTTTAAATTTAGAATTTCTGTACTCTTAACTTTCTAAAAACAGTTTACTTTGGTTTGTACTGCAATTATTTACAAAGTTGCAGCAGTTTATGTGCAAGGTCTATGACAGCGGATAGACTTGTAAGTTCGTGTTGTTTGTGTAGATCAGAAGGTAAATTAACTTTGCAATAATCACGAATTCACACAACAAATAAACTTAACAACTTTTATTATTAAATATAACAGATTTGTAAAAGCGCAAGAAAAGAACGATAATCTTTAGAACGATAATGTTTCAGCACAGTTGAAGTTTCTAACGATAGGTGGCGGTCGTCACAGACTAATGATTTAAAGTCTTTCAACATCTTTATCTGAAAATCGGGTTTTTTCACAGTTTGTGCATCCCCTAAAGCATTATATCTCATGTTATTTTTATAACAATTGTTTAAAATTCTGCATGAGTGCTTATGATTATAGCACACATATTTTGAGCTGTAGACAAAGAGAAAAAAAAAGTAGAATTTCATTTTTTATTCATGTTTTTCCGCAAAGAAAAGTGCGGAAATTTCTAAAATATTTCCTTTTTCAAATAAATTGATCCCTAACTCCGTAGTATATGCATTTGCTTTTAAGATAATAGTTCAAATCATAGTTGCTAGTCTTCTAAATGAAATCCTCAAAGGATTTTTTGTCTCAGGCGTGTAACTAATCAAGTTACATTAAAAAACAGTTCTTTTTTTTTTAAAAAAAAAACCCATTTATTTGACAAGTTTTAATTAAATTACCCTTAATGGGTTAGTAATATCCTTGCAAAATAAATGAAAAACACCGTAACTGGTTAGTATGAGCTTTAAATTCAAAATAAAAAGTATTCTCATCAAAAATCAATAACTCTCTGATGTTCTATTAATTGTATCAGGCTTTTACTTTTAATTTATCTCGTCATATGCTTTTTTTATTCCTGCCTTTTGTTAGTCAGATATTTTTTAGATATTCTTAGACTTTCTAGGAGATGGAATTTTTTTTTCAGTATTAAGAGTACATGCAAAAAATTGCGTATTTGTTTAGCAAAAAACGGCTATTTAAAAAACGATATTAAAAATGCTAGTTTTTTAAGTTTTATTATACATTATTTGTCTTGTTATAGATTGTTTGTTTTATTATGAATAATAAAACAAATAAACTAGTTTTTTAACAAAACCTCGTTGTCAATAAAACAAAAACTCGTAGTTAATTAAAAGAGCAGCATTAAATCTGCTCACTGTGTGAATCTTAATATGAAACACGCAGAATTGTTTTTTCCACAGCTATGCATCTGTGTTTTGTTGATTATGGAACATTTTTACCAGTAGTGATTTTTTTTTTTGCAAACTGGGCATGATATACGGGAAAGTAATAATGCTCATAAGGAATTAAGTCCAACTTCCTTTTATTCAAGGAATAATAGTAATTGGCCTGCACTGAAACGCAAATAATGCTTTCCGTTTTCAATCTATGCAAATAAATGCAAATTATAGCATCTCCTATTGCCGGATATATGGATTTTTTTAAAATCGTTTATGAAATGTTAAGCGCATCTTTTGAAATAACCTCTTTTGTCCCGAATTTATTTATTGAAATGATACAAAAAGTGGTATAATATATTATCGAAATTAATTGGTTTTTCTACTGTTAAGCTATTCAAAAAGTCTTTGATAGATCAAAAAGTACTTGTTCCTTAGAATTCTAGATCTAATCAGAAATAACTAAATCATTGTGGTACCTGAAAATCTTTTAATTCACCCAGATAAATGAAAATACTGAAAAAAGTTTCCCACCACTATGAATGTCTTTGAAAAAAGGAACTGTCCTAAATATATGACGCTGGGCGTTAACCGGTTAGCTGAAATTCAAAATGCTTTTCATTTGGAAGGATAGAACACATTCTAGATCCCTATAATAATTCCTTGCATCATTTTCAGCAACGATTATCAAAATAGTTCAATGCAACAGGAAAAACATATTTATAAATTACAACTACTTGATTTTAAATTAAATATCTAAATAAAAAAAAACTGTTAGACATATGTTTAATTTCAGTTTATTAGTTTAAGAATGTTATGGCTGAATTCAGCTACCATTCATCTAACAATGGCTGCATTCAACTGCCATTTATCTACTAAAGGCTGCATTCAGCTGCCATTCATCTACCAATGGCTACATTCAGCTATCATGCATGTACCAATGACTGCACTCAGTTATCATTCATCTGCCAATGGCTACATTCAGCTATCAATATCTCTTGACATCAAAAAAGTATAGCCTAATGTGTATGACTTTAAAAAAGCATTTTTTACAATTAACTTCATTAAAATATAAGTGCACTTTGCAAATTTGATCTTAAAGTGTTATTTTACAATTAAAATGTTATTATCTAGACTAAATTTCAAATACTTAAGATTTTTGAATTAATGTTACATTTTACAATATTTTCTTAATTGCTGTAATTCCCATAACGTTATCGAAATAATTTTCTTCATTTTTTGTTCCTTTTTTAAGACTTCTTTTTTTGTTGCTTTCTTTCACATTTGTTGCTCATAAACCTTTAGACAGCTTAGATTTTCGACATTTTAACAATGATAGAAGTGGATACAAAATGGAGAATTTAATTTTTCGAAGCTGTTCACAAAACTCATAAATGTACTAAGCTTTTATTGGAAATAAATATATATATTGCTGGAACATCCAGCTATAAACTTGGTCTTTAATCTTGTAAGAGATTTTCTATTTTTCTCAGAGGTTCATCAATCTTGTTCTTCGTCTCAATTTCATCACAATCTGGCGCCGAACAACAGCTTTTGGTGTTATAAGCAGTCAACCAATTTATTGCTTCCAATAATGAGTACATTTTATCCAATCGCCAACGATTTATTTTTATCCAGTAAGGGATAAAAGACTTAAATTCGCTATAAACTAATATTTACACCACAATGTCAAAAAGAACACGCGCTGAATAAATTTGAAGCGATATTGTATACTATTCTAGATAATACAGTATTTACTTACATTAAAAAGTATTTTGTTTAAAGATTTTTGTATTTTATTATTGTCAAATATTAACTCTTAACACTCCAATATCGCCTCTGATGCGACGCCAATGATTACTACTTTATGACCACCTTGAATTTGAAATTTTTTGCTTCTTATATACAGTTTCCCCATCATTTTATGCATATTAACAATTTTATAGTAATATTGCATCGTGTATTTTAAATAAATTAGTGACAGTTATGCTCTCGAAAACATTAAAAGGCATGTGGCAGTGCCTTAAAAAGCATTGATTTAAAAAAAATTTAAAGTATAAAGAGTGCAAATGGTTTAAACAACGTGACATTTTCTTAAATAGCTAAATTTTTTTAATGTTTTTTTTCTTTTGTTTAATTTGCAAAACGGTCCTAAATTTAAGGTAGAGTACTAAAAACTAGTGAAATTAGTTTAGTGAAGGGAGCTTATGAGTATACATGTAGTTTAAAAAAATAGAGATTTTTAGGGAAAGGCTTTTATTTTTATTCCTGTTCAAAAATACAACATTGAATTATTTTACTAAATCATTAAATTTCGGGTCCCGCAGTGGTCTGATCGTAATGACACGGTTCCCAGTATAACATCGAAGTCAAACATCACATGTTGAGGTCAGTAAGTGGATGGGTGATCATTTTGATTAGCCTGTGTAGGGTCAAAGGGTACGTGGTATAGGTCCTCATTAAACTGTTTTACCGTAATGTGTCCGACTTCGTGTGCAGGTTGTCGGGCTATCAAAGCGAAGGAGACATCTTCTATGTAGAGGATCAACATTGTGATAGCATGGCTTCGGATGATCTTTCAAGATGTTTCTGATAGCGCATGTGCAGCTCTAGTGAAAAGTAAATAAAGTACCTATCATTAAAGTTTGGGACATCTTAGTAGATAGATGTGGTTAGTGATAGTTTTTGTAGTGGAGGAAGATTGCAAGTGCATTTGAAAAAAAAACAAAAAAAAAACAATTGAAAACAGCCTTAGGAACCTCTTTTGGTAGCACACTTAAGCGCTAAAACTGCAAATTTTTAGGCCAACACTTTAGATGAACGTTTGGGATTTAAAGATTTTGGTAAATGGAAGCTTGCGGACATGGCAAGATTAAGCAGAATATTTTTATTTCCTCACGTTCAGATTAGAGCTCCGCATAAACGTTTATGTACATTTACTGAACATTATTTAAAAACCGCTACATCCATTCAGTTCTTTGATTGTGTCAAGTCAAATGCCAATATGTGTCTGAATTAAAGTGAATTAATAAAAAATATTTTCTAAAATTGTAATATTTTTTTATTTGATATTGAAAAAGAATTATTTTTTAGTTTGATTAGATATTGTAAGGAAAGGTTATGGTTTCAGCCAAATGTTTATTTAAAAATTCAATTTAATAAAATTAAGAGAAATAAATACTTAAAAATGATTTTAAAAAAAACTATTGAAAATGGCTTTGAGCAGGAAAAGTTGTTTAAAAACATGCAATATTAATTGAAAACTTTAAATTATTAATATTTTTTTTATTAATTTATCCCAAACTTAAAAGTCAACGACTAGGCTAAGCAGAGTTTTGAGTTTTTTCTCACTAAAATTCATATAACTTCAGCATTACGTTATTTGATTGTTCTTGTTATTTTCTCGATGGTTTTCCATGTCACCGTACATAGACATTTTGTGAAGAATATCATTAATTTCATAGATTTTCAAACAACGTAACTACTTTAAGACTTAAGAAAATAATGTCACTAACAAAGACTTTAATCAACAATCCCACTAACTTAAAACCCTAGCAACTTATCTTAATAATTTTAGTGAAAGATGCCAAAAAATTAAAAATCCAGACAGCAAAATGACTAATTTTGAAATTTTCGTCAACAGTAATACAAATTTTAAAAGTTAGGACATTTTAGGGCTCTATTTTTAAATGGCCTTGGTAGGAATGTCACGCTATTTTGATCCAGGTCAGGCGACGTGGATAGCGCCTGTGCTTCAATATCATTATCAAAGTGCGGAATTTCAGCCACGACAGATGTAACGTGCCCCCTGCTACGTATAAAAGCCGGTTGTTTTGTTGGCCACCAGAATCGAACTCATTACCCCTCTGGCTCTTTAACCAGCAGTGTAAACGACGAACTCCACCATCGAAGCACTTTCTATATGGCTTCACTAATTTTAAAAATGAAGCGAACAATTTATTTGCTTTTTAAATAAATTTTCATAGTTAGCCTAAATCAAATAAATTTTGCAAATATATTTTACTTTGCTTTCAATTTTTCAAAAATATAAATATTTCAAAGTTAAACATATTGTCAGAAGAATCCATTCCAGTCTACTCGATTTTCAAAATACAAATGAAAAAGTTTTATTCAAATAAAATAAATTGTTTTTAAAATACTCTATTGTCTTTTTCTTTGTTTCGATTTTTGAATTTAGGGAGAAAGAATTCTATTCAAAAACTTCGATTCAGTGACAAAACTTCACAACTAAAAAGTTCCTTCTAGGAACATTTTCGATTAGGGGAAATTTAATTTCATTTCTCGTCTTTTCAAAGAAAGTTTAATTTAATGAAAGACAAAAAGACAGATTTGAATTCTATCAGACTTTGACACATTTTCTAACTGACAAAACAGATTGAGATAGCGTGTTCTCTTTTCACATTTTTCTGAGTTTAATTAAATCTGTAGCACAATGAACTCCAACACGTCAGTTTTTCAACCATCTAATAGTGTTTTTATATTTCAACAAAAAAAAATTCTTTGTTATTCACATTTAAAAGGCAATAGCATTATATATATATATAAGAAAAACAAAGCTGAAAAATAAGATTTAGTTATCTTGTTGTTACGCTGATTTCTCATTTATTCCTAAATATTCAAGACATTAACAGATTTTTTAATTTAACACAGTTTGTAAGAATGTTTTCATTTCGTGCCATTTTTTTCAGTAATGCATTTTATGTTTTTTATTTAATAAAAATAATTAATAAAGACATTAAGTATACTTCAGATAAATTAAGGTTTATTTGGATTATAATACAAATAATTAATACAGAGCTTAAGTATACTTCAGATAAATTAAGATTTATTTGGATTATAATACAAATAATTAATAAAGAGCTTAAGTATACTTCAGATAAATTAAGGTTTATTTCGATTATAATACAAATAATTAATAAAGAGCTTAAGTATACTTCAGATAAATTAAGGTTTATTTCGATTATAATTCAAATAATTAATGAAGAGCTTAAGTATACTTCAGATAAATTAAGGTTTATTTCGATTATAATACAAATAATTAATAAAGAGCTTAAGTATAATTCAGATAAATTAAGATTTATTTGGATTATAATACAAATAATTAATAAAGAGCTTAAGTATACTTCAGATAAATTAAAGTTTATGTGGATTATAATACAAATAATTAATAAGAAGCTTAAGTATACTTTAGTTAAATTAAGGTTTATTTGGATTACACATATTTTCAAAAAAAATGAGAAGAGTTTAACTATTGAAAATTAAATGAAATTAATTAACGTAGAATATTTTTTATACCAGAGTAGAGACTAGACTAGAGGGGGTAGGTCCACCAGCCTCCGCAGTTCGATTTACGGCAACAGGTATGACATTTCAATCTGGTTCGTCGCAATTTATTATATTCTAACATTTTCAACGTAAGTATATCTAACTAATTATTTAAATATATAATAATATATAGTATATATAATATAATAATAAAAATATTTTTCTTAAAGTTTGCAGTCAGACTGAAAAATAACCCCATTCGACACTATTAATGCTCTTAAATATCTGGGATTATCTCTATGGACTTAATGGTCAAGTAAATGGTGGGGTTCTTAAACTGAAAAGTTTAGGTCAGTTTTGCTAATTACTAACACTTTGATTTTCAAAGCTGTGAAACCAGTACAAATTGAATTTTTCAATCAGATTATAACAGTCATTACTATTACTATAATAGCTAATAAAGCAGACTCGTATGTAAAGTTGTTCATTTGAGGTATGTTATAATTTTTTTAACGTTCTTCCATTCAGATTTCCTTTTTACTTGAAAAAGTGTTTACTCAATTTTTTCAAAAAAAAACAAAAATGTTTACAAAAGTCTTAACTCAGCGATCTTAATCAAAAGTCATAACTTAGTAACCTTACTTCAGTAACCCATAGTGCTGATATTTTTTACAGTAAATTAGCAGGAAATTTTTACAGTGTATCATACAGAAGATATAACCTGTTGTTGATATTTAAAAAGGTTGAGGCTTCTTATCTTGATTGTTAAAGATAACATTTTTGCTTTTCACGCATTCCCAGCGCAAAAGCAAAGAGCAGATATATCATATAGTTACATCTATAAATTAACTTTCACTCATTTGATTAAGCAAACATTTAATGCCTTCTATAAAATGGATTTCCTCTGAACTTTAATACTGCCAAGGGGAACATTCTTCATACTTATGCACTATTTTCCAGAAAAAAGAAATAAATGTGGCTAAGTGTTATGTGTATAAAGTCAACTTTATACATAAGATTAACCGAAATCTTAATATTTCAATTGAATGAATTACATTCAGAAACCATACCTCCTCACGAAGTATAATATGTCTTTCTATTCTTAAATAATTGTTTTCGATTTATACAGTCCATTCTTATTAGAAAATTGTCGACAGAAAATTCTTACAGTTAATTGTACAGTAAAGTCAACTTTATGCATTGGATAAAACAAATATTTACACTTTAGCTGAATGAATTACAAAAGAGAACTATTACTTGACTTACAATAGATCCACTCCAGGAGTATCTCTCTCTATTTATACAATTTAGCTTCATAAGAAAGTAGATAATAGATAAATTTATCTGCTAAAACATTCAAAAATTGAATTCATTTTAATACTTTAATTCAAATGAACAGTTAATACCCTAATAAAACAAGTTCTGTTACGGTATTATTACCTTCTTTTCAAGATATAAGCGCCAAGGAAACGTTTTATTTATTCACTTAGTCTTTTCTCGTGATAAACTCGACAATGAATAATTTTTACAGTTAAATGCATTAAGTCAACTTTATATATTAAAAATAAAGTAAGCATTTAATGCCTTAATTGAAAGAATTATTTTATAGAACCATTATTTTATAGAAGAAAGTTCTTAACAAAAGACTCATTTCAGGAATACATCTTTCTATTCACCGACTCTTTCTTGAAGAAATTAGATCATTGATAAATCTAACATTTAAGATCAATAAGTCTAACTGTCAATGAGTCTAAGTCAAATTCTAACAATCCAATTCAAAAGTTAAATTAAATTTCATACTTTAATGTAAACGAACATTTAACGCCCTAATAAAGAAAATTTCTATTATGGAATTATTACCTTCTTCTCAAGATATAAGTGGCAAGGCAACTTTTTACCTATTTACATACAGTCTTTCCTCGTAAGATAAATGACAGTGAATAAATCGTACTGGTAAAAGTAAGAAATCAAATTTATATATTAGATAAAATAAGAATTTAATATCTTCATTGAAAGTATTTCTTTAGAAAATCCGTACTTTCTTAACCCCTTAACGATCGGTTAATTTTCAAGAAAACGGTCATAAAAGTGCCTATTTTTTTTGGCTTTTGTATTTGTATTACTTATTTGATTATAGCTGACATCTAGTTTAAAATAAACTATCTACAATTACCTTAAAAATATCTTGCTATTGCCATCTGGTGTGCAAAATTTGAAATAAAAATTTTTTCGGGCAAAAGAAATGAATTAGTTTTGTTCTTATCGGCACGTTACTACTGAACACTCCAGCCCGTCAATATCACGGGAACGAGAAATAGAGGACGAAACCTCACCCCGTCATTTTCACGGGAGCGAGAAGGAAGGGGTTAACAAAATATTCATTTTAGGAATACCTCTTTCTATCCAGGCATTGTTTATTGGTAAGAAATCAGATGAAGTAAATCTAAGATGCAGTTAGACACTTCAAAAATTATATCCAACTTTATACTTTAAATTAAGTGAATATTTAATACCCGTATTAAACAAATTCTATTATGGAACTATTAGCTTCTTCTGGGGGCATAAGCATGAAAATGAATGAAAGAAGCTGAAAATGAATAAATCTTGCAATTACGTAATGCATAAAGCCAGCTTTATACATAGCGTAAAGCAAACTTGTAAAACCTTAACTGAAAGAACTGCAGTATGAAAGCATTGTTTTATGTACAATAAATACATACTAAGTTATCCGATTTATTTCGATTCTTTACGTTGATAATATACCAAATAGCACAATATCTGACAATAACATGACAGGTATCATTCCAAGACCATTCCTCATCTGTCGGAATGGAGTTGCATTTACTTTCTAGACTAGGGATCTCGGCTTCCATTGGTTGTGTCAAAATGTGCCCCGAAGAGTTTTTGGTATGGCACTGGTCTCTGGTAGCTGGTAAAATGTTATTGTGATTGATTTTGGGCTACAGAAGAAGCAAGAAAGATAGATTGATTTTTCCTCCAGCTATTTTGTCGCAATTTGTCTTCGTTCAGATCCATATAATACTATTTTTGCTTCTATTCAACGTGGAAACAATTTTTTTTGTAGGAAACACAATATAACGTACAGAATTAAATTAAATGTACAGTGGAGTTAGTTCTTTTTTGAATTTTTGTTTTGATGTGCCCGTCAGGCTCAAAACTGTTATTAAAAATTTGGAGTAAAAATTTAAATTTTTAAAGATTTCACACTTTGTTTAAAATTCTCAACACTTAAAATGAATCCATGGCCCATATTGCTATTTATACTGTTTAGACAGTTTTAAGTATTGAATCTTAATCTAGTTTTTTGTGCTTATTTTTTTGTTGAATAAGATTCCTACACGATCAGGATAATAATATAAAAGTTAAAAAGGATTTTACACAAAAACTACACGATTAAAGCTACGCATTATATTTTGACAATGCGATCAGAGCTAGGGAAGTATTTTATTTCCTATTCGTTTATATTTTACGTTGAATTGATTGAGGACAAGCCAATAGAATAAGTAATTTAAAAGTTGCAAGTTGTTTCGAAATTGCTAGGGTTCAGATTATAAAAAATTACTTTTGACTTGAACTTATAAATACTTTCTGCGTTGCCACCTAAACAAATGGGACGTTGTTTTTGCTGCGATTTTTTACACACTAGATAATCGGAATGATAGCTAAGAGTTCACTAGTTTTTCATGAACAAAAAGTGCATTTTTGTATTTGTTTAATTTTGCGGATCTTTTTTGAGGTACCAACAAATTAACATCTGTACGAATGAAACGGAAACAAAGTGCTAAATTCAATACAAATGTTATAAATTTTTTATATGTGCTAATATCAGTACTGTATATGAATACTATTGGATGTATACTCATTCTTCGTGCCGGAGGAAAAAAAGTAAATAATCAATAAATGTTATTTATGAAAACTATCAAATTTTGCTCAAAACTAAAATATATATACCAATCAATATAGCTGAAAAATTAAACTTTTTTTTAACTGTTCATTTTTTATGCAAGGAATAGAGCTCTCGTCTCCAGTGAGATGACCTGAGTTCGAATCCCAGCGATGGCTGGTCGATACGAATTCTTCACCCAGCTCAC